>NW_017311642.1:0-5411 GCF_000935625.1 Nanorana parkeri
CGTGTGCGTGTTGGGCTTCGTAAATCAGCCCCTCTGTCTCAATGCATGTCAAGAATCTCAGTGCTGTTTTGTGCAGCAGATCAAGTGGAGGTTGGAGTCAAATAATATGCAGTAGCAGCATATAAGCCATGCGTAGGTAGAAAAAAAATCCAATATTTCTTGACGGTGTTGTTTTTGTTTTAGCTTTTCATATATCCCATGCCTTACTGATTCATGCTCTTGGCCGCTTACAAGGATAAATACACGTTTATTAGGTTCTTTTCTTTGACAGTGGCTTCCATATATATCTTTTTTTTACAAGCACAGAATGCAATTTCTTACATAAAACAGAATAAAAGAAGTATAAATAAGTACAGTTGTTAAATACTTCTAATGTTTATTTCAGTCAGGATAACTCAGTTCAGTACAATGGTAGCAAACAATACAAAACTGTTCTTACAGCTACATGCTTTATGTTTCTCTTCTCACGAGTACAGTGAATGTGAGGACCCACACAGTTCTGTTGCCTTACAGTAGCCTAAACTGCATAATATGTCAGTGTTGTAGAAACAAGGGTTCACTGCTGTGGCTGGGCTTCATAGAAACATCAGGTACTTACTTCATGCTACTATACCCACCACCTCTACGAAAGTCTGTATGGTAAGACTCTTAGAACATTTACAACCTCTTTATGATCGGGGACATTCAAAGTGCCAAAGAAGATTTAGAACTGTTTGAGAGTGACTTAAATAAAAGCAGGTTAGCTTTTGTTCATAGGACAGTCGCTGATTTTCCATTAAGGCTGTGAGCATACCGTTTGCCTCTAAAAGGAGTAATAACATTTTGTTTTTGTATGGTGTATTGCAGGTACATTATAGGTAAGTATAGTGCTAATGTTTCCAACTGTACAGAAATGTACAACCAGTTTGTAAAAATGTTTATCTTAGGTATGAGGGATGTCCCGATACCGATGCTAGCATCGGAATCGGGTCCGATACAGGGCATTTTGACAAGTACTTGTACTTGTCAAAATGCCCCGATACACAGCGTCGAAGCTTGCGCTATCTTTTTTTTTTCTTACTTACCTCGCCGAGCATCGCGTCACTGCTGCTCCGGTGGGCGGCGCTCCAGGTGGGGTCCTAATTTAGGTGGCCGAAAACTGCCAGATGACCCCACTCGGAGCGCCGCCCCCGGTACAAACAATACATTTACAATTATCCTCTGCTAACATGAATGGATTAAATGATCTGTATGTAGCCCTGTACTAGGGATCATTTAATCCATTCATGTTAGCAGAGTATAATTGTTAATGTATTGTTGCAGTGCACTCTATATGTACATGTACTATATACTACATATAGAATGCACTGCAACAATACATTTACAATACGGCTATAAATCTATTGCTATGGTGTACTGGACATGTGTAGTGTATATGTAGTACATATATACAGCACACACCTCCACTACACTCCAGCAATAGAGTTACAATTCTGCGCTGCTAACATTAATAGGTTAAATCATCATCCATAGTACATAACATGTAGTTGTACTATGGATCATTTAAAGTCACCTGTCCCTTTAAGAAAAAGTATCGGTAATTGGTATCGGCAAGTACATGAGGGGAAGTACTTGTACTCGGGCCTGAAAAAGTGGCATGGGGACATCCCTATTAGGTATCATTTACCATAAAGTCTGGAAAAAAAAGACTGTAACAATTAGTTTGGGGTAAAAGTTTATCACACATTGATTGCAACTCTTCTTCACTATGCAGCTTTTTCAATGAACATTAGTGAACATAAAGCATAAACATAAATCTTACACAAGTGTTTAGTAGACGATGTGTGTAAAGCTCAGCTTTTGGCATTTTTATGTATTTAGGATGTATAGTCACCATTTGAATAGTAGAGGAACACTTGGGCCACTATTGGTTGCAGGAGAAAGGCTTTGGTTTAAAGTCCCCACTATTCTTTATCAAAGAAAATGTAATTCATTATTTAGCATGGCAAATGAGAGCAGAGATTGATTTATTCAAATTTTAGAAATCGTGCAACATACATTACTGGTAACTCTTCTACTGGAAAATGAAGAAACAACTCCAATCTGCATATGCTAGTACATGATGCAACTGTTGGGTTTCTACAAGAGCACCTTACAAACATGCATGCCTGCCATATGGACAGAGGAGGGGAAACTCTCTGTGGACACCCCTGGAACTAACCTATCTCAGGAGACAATGAAAGTGATCATCAGGGAAAATCCATGCCGGATCCAGTCCACTCCTCAGAAGTGTTTATGTATTTACTTCTGCTCTAAATAAGTGAACTTAAAGTGATAAAGAAATAAAGTGATGGAAGAGCTGCTGCGCAATAGACAACTAAGTCCAATCGTTGATTTTACCAGATGTGCAGCGCTAATCATATAAGCAACCAGTGTGTGAAATAAACTACGTGATAGCCTAAATCCGTGTATGTGTCTAATATTTAACTACTAATTATCCAACCGTGGTTGGTTGTGAGCAAATAGTCAGCCTCAATGTGTCTAAATCACTCTATAATTCAAGGCTATCTCATGCCCAGAAAACATGTGTCAAACTTAAAATCGTAACAGATGTGAATCGTGATCAATAAATATTTGATATATAAGTTAATAAACCTCTGTTAATGGATAAGTGAAAAATACATAACTTAATTATGCATCCGTAATCCCAATATCCTTTTACTTAATAATAATGAAACACATACACGGATTTAGGCTATCACATAGTTTATTTCACACACTGGTTGCTTATATGACTAGCGCTGCACATCTGGTAAAATCCACTCCTGAGAAGGCTTAGCCAGTGGTAACTGTGGTAGGCCTACAGACATACAAATATATTGTATACTGATTCGGTTATCAATTGCTGGATCTCAAAATTCAGATGATTAAACAGTGTTTTTTGTCTGTGTGTGATAGGTTGGTCAAGATTAAATTTAACCTTGCCAGCGAATAGTGTCCAGTAAAACTTAAACAAAGAAAACCAAAATACTGCTATAGTATGATCATTACCAGTCATGGCTCTTGGTCTAGTTTCTAGACAACAATAAGTCTAAGGGTTGACTAACTCTGACTATTCTTACTTTACAAACCACTGAACTGCTACAAAATGTTGTATCTTGGCAATTCTTTTGTATTCTCTGCAGCCTTTTAATGACTGCCTTGACTATTCTTTAAGTTCATGTAAATTATGAGTATTTAGTCAACACGATAGCTTAAGAAGACAATGTGTGATCAGTGAGTGCTTAATCAGTGGTGGATATTTCCTTGTTGTCCTGCAAAGTAAAAGTATTTCAGCAGAAACTCAAATACTTTATGGGTAGTATTATCACCATCAGCTCTGGTTGGCTTTTCTGACAAGCATTGTGATTGAGGCCATCCAGTTACCACTGTTTAGTTCAAACAAATTGCTTATCAGGATTTTTTCGGCCAGAACAAACCAATACTCTATACAGGCACCTCTGGCACTGGTCAGGTACATCTGCCCCACAAGCTTTTGCAGAGGGGATTGGGACTCTCCCTCTTCTTACCTCCTCATTTGGTGCAAGATAACAGGAAGCAGTGAGGGACAGAAGCAGTGCCTGTTTTCTGAGTCTGACTGCTTGGCAGGTTGGTCTCTCTGCTTTCTCTTACTCTCTGGCTGTCATTTTACCCTCTACTAACCCTACCTGCACTGAGTGAGACAATTGAATATCCAGTCATGTGTATCAGGTTAGGAAGGGTTTATTGATGCTTCCGGGGATCTATTGCTACTGATGGGCAGATCTTTCTTTATAACAAAAGCCATTTCAGGACTACTGATTATTAGAGTTGATAGTTCGCCTTTACGTTGCATTGACCCCTCTAAATATGTTGAATCATGGCAGCTTAGTGGGTGCCACGCTGCTATTGATGCAAAAAGCAGAGAAGGTACATATTTCAAGAATGCTGAAATAATCCAAACTTGCCACTGAGATTACTTTGGTAAATGCTGTATATTGTTTATGTTTTGCACATGTTAATGCATTTCTTTTCATCATAAACAAATTCCATGAAAACTAGTTATATATTACCACAAAAATGCTAAATCCAGTATTTAATAAAAGGGGGCAGTGCTAGAAGGTGAGCATGGGGTGGAGACAAGGGGCAATGCTGGGAGGTGGGTTAAGGGGTGGAAACAAGAGTGACCTGGGAGGGGGGTGACTAGCTGCACCTATTCTTTAAGAAAAATAGCCCAGCTTATACGGACCTTGATTTCTCTGGTAATTTGTGTGTTAGGATACTGTTTAATCATTGTATCCCTTAGGCATTAAATCCATTTTTGTAGGTCATTTAGTTGCCTCTGATAATGTTTAAATGTTTACAACAACCTCACACCTTTAATTATTACAGTAACTCAGGCTTGTTATTACTATTCTTAGCTTCATTTTTCTGTAAATGCTGTTTTATAACTTTCTGGCTTTTTACTTATTTGTATTCATTATGTTCAACTGCAAAACATTATTAGTAAATAATTCATGCCACACTCTGACTTTAATTTACACAAATAGTTTTAACTTGGGAGTGTTAATTGTAAGACCTAAAATATATGTTATGTACTTTATATATGTTTATGTCTTTTTATCAATTAATTATTGTATAAAAAAATCAAGTAAAGAAAAGTAATAGAGAAATGTTGAGAATCACATCATTATTTCTAAATGCATACAACTGTATTAATTTTGGTGTTTTGATTTTTCAGGCTGCCCTTCACCATCCACTTTTCTGTGTCACATCTAAAAGTTCCTCTTCATTAATTTTAATATTATGTGACTCATTGTTACCCACATGCTTTATTCCTATGAAAATTAGTTTATCTAGGTTTTTAATAAAATTTGAAAGCGGTGATCGTGACTTTGTTTAGTAATGTAAAACCTAAATAATTAGGTTTTACCTTGACCTGTTTTAGACTGACAAATACTTTAGGTTTAGACATATAAATTAGGCTGATAAAAGTAGAAAAGGGGCCAAATGGAAAACATAATCTATCAACACAATTTAGATACTACTTTTGCAAAAGTCATCACAGGTAATTAGATACTTGTTGCATAATTTAAAAGTACCCTGCAATCAAAACTGAGTATTCAATCTTAAGTTGAATGTAGGGTTACATCTGCTTAATAGTGCAGTTCTTTATCCAGAGTCTACTGTCAGCAACTTGGTGATCCTGCATTTTGCTCTTGAATGCATTTTCTTTTAGAAAATATAGTGTTGCAAGACCAGGATTTGAACTATAAAAACCTTAAAAAAAATGTTCATGTGACTCTTAAAGGGAACCAGTTAGGATGGAAATATGGACTCTCCTATTACTGCTCTGTTTGCGAACATACTGACTCTGAGGGGCTGATTTACGAAGCCCAACACGCACACGCGCA
>NW_017311643.1:0-319 GCF_000935625.1 Nanorana parkeri
TACCGGCCTTGCCAATAATAATGGGGCTTATTGACAATGTTCAGGAGATTTTAAGGCCCTCTTTTTTGGGGTTCTCCAGTACATGTGATCAGTCTCACCAGAGCTTTGGTGAGCTTGATTAATGAGATGGTCTTTCACAATGCTGGATACTAAGAATAAGAGATCCTACACCTCCTATACAATACAATGGTCACATAGGTTCTAACTCTTTCTCAGTCTATCAATAATAATACGAAAAAAAAGGGTTGGCTGGAGATAAGGTTGCCAGGAGCTTGGTAAGTTACCGGCCTTGCCAATAATAATGGGGCTTATTGACAAT
>NW_017311643.1:1795-2802 GCF_000935625.1 Nanorana parkeri
GCAATGCAACTGCACAGACGCACGCAGCTGTGATGCAGTTTGCTGGTGTGAACTAACCCTAACTGATGTGACTGCACTAAACCTGTCGTTTTGCTCTGTGACTGCTCTAAGGATAGTCATATGCTGTGTCTGGGTGGATATAGGCTCCATGTGCACCCATGTGTAGGTGACAGGTCCACAGCAGGTTTCACAGGTTGGTCCCATGTAAGGTATCACTGAAGTATTTTCTGATCAGTTCTGATGCCGCTGTCAGTTTGCATGAAGAAGAAAAAAAGAACCAGAGCGAATAAGCTGACTGCGAATTCCATTTCACATCTGACAAGAACGCTGCCGCACTTATGAAAGAGCCAGCGGAGGGGAAATATGAGAGAGAGAGAGATGGAGTTCCAGGAGCGTGTTCAGAGGCTGGGCTGCAGGAAGGAACGATTACCGCATTTAGGGATGCCATGCTGCAGTGCACAGGGACAGACAAAGGTATTCTCTAGTACAATGCATCTGATTGTTTTTTCCATTATACAATGATCTGAGTGTCGCCTGTATAGAAAAAAAGCTTTTCTCTGATTGGCTACTGAGGGTAAATCCTCTCCCATAAAGCAGTCCTAGAATACCTCTCCCTCTCACCCAATAATTTATAGAACAGGCACCATCACTGAAAGCCTAAGATTGACTTCAGTGCACACAGGAAGCCTGTGCTCAGAGAACATGAAGCCTGCCATTGCTGATCTCTCCTTATAAAAATGCCAGTCGCGTGGCTGTCATGCTTATCCGATGATATCAGTACTACCTCCAGTATGCAGATCAGGAGATATGATTTAGTGCCATCTTTGTTCCAGTAAAACTGAGGGTCCAGTCACACCACAAAGAGAGCGTTCAGACTCTGGAACGCAACCTGTCCGGCTCACTTTGTGTTGAAAATCAATGGCTCCGCAGCCACGTCCCCCGCCCGCAGTGCGATCGCCGGAACCTGAACGAGTGGCACATTAGTGCCTGCGTTCCGGTCCAGTGCG
>NW_017311643.1:6929-7200 GCF_000935625.1 Nanorana parkeri
TTATGGGATTTGTAGTTTCACCACAGCTGGAGGGCCGGAGCCCTTCCTATTTCGCTGACAACCAAGAGGAGAATTCCCCTAATTTTGTAGAGGTTTCTTATCACTTCATGTGGCATCTCTGAGACAGGAAGTGAAATCTCCCGGGACACACCAAAAATAAACAGAAGAAGTTTTGGCTTTACAAACATTGACAGGTGCTAAGGCTTTCCTGATCTATCCAAAACTGAAGAAAAAAAGTTCCACCTGGAGCCGGGCTTTAATCACTGAGGCA
>NW_017311644.1:0-532 GCF_000935625.1 Nanorana parkeri
ACATTTTGTCCCTGAAGTTTATGTGTTGGAAGCAGAAAAAAAAATGGGCAAGCGCAAGGATTTGAGTGACTTTAAAATGCTAATATAATGCTCATTATAACAGGATAGCATCTGCTGCAGCTTCAGAACTCCTTTAAAATATATCTAAAACCCAAACAAAGTGTAGAAGTGTTGGAACTGCCAGATTTTTACTTTTTTGTCCCCGTTGGAGAGATTCACCCTTGCTATTTGTCTTGGTGAGAGTAAATCTTTTATTAGGGACACCTTTTCTAGTTTGAACCGCCTAAGAGGGGATTTCCCGTTGGAGAGAGTTCCTCTCCAAGCCATAACAGGACACAGGCAGCAAATATTATAATAAAAAAAACATGCAACGTACACTTTAAAGAAGATCTCTAAGAAAACAAAACATTTACCCTTGCAGCGGGGCTAGGGCTAAGTGCTTGTTTTGTCTAGGGCAGAGGTGTCAAACTCAAATACAGTGGACCAAAATGTAAAAAAATGCTCCAAGTCGAGGGCCGGGCTGGTTCACACA
>NW_017311644.1:4683-5404 GCF_000935625.1 Nanorana parkeri
AGTGTACCGGCGGGCCAGATCTAATGATAATTAAATATTATGGTAGGTACCTAATCACAGGGCATTCTGATAAAGCCATAAGGTCTTATGATTACTTACCTGCTGGTTTGAACTGTATTGAGGTGTTAAGTGGGTTACCAATGTAGCTGTGATTTGATCTTTAATTAACTTCCTATTATTGTACCAAGGACCTCAAGCCTGTGTTGTCTGCCTGGGGAAGGCTGGGGTAGCAAGGAGTGACTGCATGTGAATGGCATGACAAGTCTCTAGCAGCAGTGTTATTTAGTTATATGGATTTATATGGAGGCTGCCATTGCTGACTTCTCGTTTTGCTAAAGCTACTTACCTACCGTAGTTACCTTGTTACTAGTTACCAGGTGATGACTTGTGATTTTATTAGGAATTTCCCGATTAGCATCATTGCTCCAGGTCAGTTACTCAGGAAGTACTGAAGCCAATGGGACTGTATAGACAAATAACTAGTATTTCCAGGAGAAAGTCAGCACTGGCAGGGGTATACTTTTAACAACTTCTCTTATCGAAAATATAAATAATTTCAAAACAAGGCCATGTTGAAGTCATTAAATACAACCAGTTATTGTTTTATCTGTATTCATTGAAACTAAAAAGAAGAAAAAAAAACAAACACACAGTAATATGGAATTTCAGAAGCTAGTGTTCTGCCTAAAGGTGCCCATACACCTTACGATTATCGGACGAT
>NW_017311645.1:0-4679 GCF_000935625.1 Nanorana parkeri
TAAGTTAATGATCAGGTGACAGCAGTTGCATGTAGACGCCTACACACAGCATATAATGATATGTGATATTATTACATTCGGTTAGGAATCAATCACTCTCCCTGGACACAATGATTGTGCATCCAGGGAGAGTGTTTTCTACACACATGTAATCATAACACATGTAATCATATCACATACGGTGTGCAGGCGTTTACATGGAGCTGCTTAACTTAACTTAACTTGAATAGGTGACAGCTGCCACTTGTAAACACCAGATTAGGGATTCCTGATGCAGTAAAATGCAAGTTTCTGATGCAGGAATCCCTAATCACACCTAAACCTACAGATATGAAAGGGGCCTTATTGTGAGTGTATATTAGTGTCTGTAGTACAAAACCGGATATAGTTATATTTTATTTTAAAGTATGAAATTTGGCAAGTGGCCCCCAAGAGAGAAACACATTTGTCGAGTGGCCCCTGAGATGGAAGAGGCGGGGGGCAAAGACGGAGCTCCAGTCGGGTGGCGAAGATGACACGGAGGCCGCGCCAAGGATGAGCCGTGTTCCAAAGAGGTCAGGCCGTGCAAGGTAAGAGGACTGTGCTGGCAGAGCCCAGCATAGATTCTGCACAGCCCACCAAGGAGTTTCAGGTGGGCTGTGCAATACCCTTTGGTGGGCTCTGCAGGATCCATAGGGGCTTCTGCAGCCTGCAAAGCACACCACAGATCCTGCACAACCCCCCTGAGATGCTGCAGGATCTGTGCCCATGTCAGGTCTCAGGGGGCTTTGCAGGATCTTTGGGGGGCTTTGCCGGGTCTCGGGGGATTTGCAGGATTCATAGGGGGCTCTGCAGAATGCAAAGCCCACCACAGATCCTGCAGAGCCCCCTGAGATCCTGCAGGGTCTCTGCAGGATCTGCGGGGGGCTTTGCTGGGTCCCAAAGGGGTTTTGCAGGATCTGTGGTGAGCTCAGCAATGTCTACGGTGGGCAGAGCCCACCACAGATCCTGCACAGCCCCCCTGAGACTGCAGGGTCTCGGGGGGCTGTGCAGGATCTGTGAAGGGCTCAGCCGGGTCTCAGGTGGGCTTTGCAGGATCTGTGGCGGGGTCTATGGTGGGCTCTGCAGAGCCCACCAGAGATCTTTCACAGCCCACCTGAGACCCCGCAGAGCCCACCAGAGATCCTTCACAACCCACCTGAGACCCCGCAGAGCCCACCATAGATCCTGTAGAGCCCACCACAGACCCTGCAGAGCCCACCTGAGACCATAGCCGGGTGGGGTAAATTTAGTGTGTGTGTGGGAGGCAACCTAAATACACCACTGATTCTGACAGATGCCGTCAAAATATAAACAATTGAGCGGAGCAAGCAGTGACATCACCGCTAGCTCCGCCCAACAGTCTACATTTGTCTGGCACTGATAGGACTTAGCTGTGTGAGCTATGATTGGGCAAACTCATCATTACTTTGCCCAGTCACGGCTCTCGCAGTGCACTGTGCTGTGATTAGCAGACATGCGTTTAGTTTTGTTACGTTTTCATTCGGAATTTCCGTTATTTTGTTTTTTGGGATTCCGGTCCGAAAGTCAATTCGTTTCGGGATTCGGATTAAATTCTTTAGCGGTAGTCTGTACGAATTTTCATTTGTGGACAAATTTTCGTTGCAGCAAAGTGACATTAGAAAAAAATATATATATTTTTTTTTACAGCCTGCAGAAGAAAAAAAAAAGTGTGAGGTTCCCCCCCAATTGATATCAGACCCTTTAGGTCTGGTAGGAATGTTAGGAGGAGTCACAGTTCAGCTGCAGACTTGCAGCTGAGCTGTTACTTGTAGTTCTTCAAGTATATACATACCTCTTATCCCTGGTTCTGCAGGCATGTAGGGCTATGCTGGTGCTTGTAGTCCTCCAGACATTTGCTCTGAACCTGACTCACTCTTGCACCTGTCTGCAAGCTTTAGGTGTCGGCCGACCTCTCCTGCTGTTTCTTATGCAGCTTCTTGGCCAATCAGTGCAGTCTGCTTGTAGCCAATCCTGTGTATCCTCCCTCTTCCTGTCTCTATTTAAATCCAGGGCAGTGAACGGCATGCTGCCCGAGCAACGCTTTCCTGAGCTAGTTGGCGAGTCCCCCATTTGTGATTTACCCTGAATTCCTGGAAGTTTTCCTGTGTACTGAACCTTTGGCTTGTCCTTGGAAATCCCTGTTTACAGTCTGCCCTGTGCTTCGCTTTTGTCCTTGGAAATCCCTGACTACAGTCTACCCTGTACTTCAATTTGTCCCTGGAAGTATTTAGCCTGTCCCTAAAGTACCCTGTACCTGTTAGGTGAGTTGGGTGGACCTAGGGATTGTGACCTCAGCACGCAGCCAATCCCATCTCCATCATCAGGAGCTCGGGTGAATACCGTCTGGCTCTTAGATTCCACATCCTGGGGATCCCTTGCCACCTACTCAGCATCCCATGCCACCTAATCAGCATTGCAGCACCCTGCCTTGTTTATGAACTTCCAGCTTAAGCTGACTTCCATTGCCTCATTTACATATCTGCTCTGTTCCCTGCTTGTACTCCAGCTCTGGGAGTTGTCAGCCTACACTGCTTGGACCTTTTTCTCTAAGTGTCCCTGCCAGTGTAGTGGAAAGGGTCCACATACCTGACTCCAGTTTATACCTGTGAGTCCTAATCCATGACAGGAGGGACCCCCCCTGCCAGTAAAAAAAAAAAGGGGATTGGGGTTCCCTCCAAAATCCATATCAGGCCCTTTAGGTCTGGAAGGAATTTTAAGGGGGAACCCCACTTTTTTCCCTTATTTTGGGGGTGTGGGGGTCCCCCCTTAAAATTCCTACCAGACCTAAAGGGCCTGGTATGGATTTTGGGGGGAACCCCACGCACTTTTTTGAAACTGGGTGGGGGGATCCTTCCTAACATTCCTACCGGACCTAAAGGGTCTGTTATCAATTGGGGCGGAACCTCTCGCTTTTTTTTTTTCTCTTCTGCAGACTGAATTTTTTTTGTATATTGTCACTTTGCTGCAATGAAAATTAGTCCACAAATGAAAATTCATACAGTCTACCGCTAATGAATTTCGTCCGAAATTTTCATTTTCGGAAATTCGGATTGAGGTCGGTGGATGTGGTGTATTTGGATTTCGCTAAGGCTTTTGATACGGTACCTCATAAACGCTTACTTCACAAGCTAAGAGCTATGGGCATAGATGAGGTGGTGTGTACATGGATAGAGAACTGGCTAAAGGAACGGGTACAGAGAGTATCAATAAATGGCGCCCATTCAGACTGGGCTAGTGTTATTAGCGGTGTGCCCCAGGGTTCTGTGCTGGGACCCATGCTTTTCAACCTGTTTATTAACGACATCGGGGACGGAGTAAACAGCGATATCTCAGTGTTTGCTGATGATACCAAAATTGGGAGGGTAATAGAAACAAACCAAGATAGTATAACTTTACAAGAGGACCTGGATAAAATAGGAGAGTGGGCAACTTTATGGCAGATGAGGTTTAATGTTGATAAATGCAAAGTTATGCACTTTGGGACAAAAAACACGCAAATGGGTTATACAATAATGGGTATGCCGCTAGGGAAATCTGAAATGGAGAAAGATTTGGGGGTCACTGTAGACCATAAACTCAATAATAGATTACAGTGCCAGGTTGCGGTAAGCAAAGCTAGTAGAGTCCTGTCCTGCATCAAGAAGGGAATTTTTTGCAGGGATAAGTCTATAATTTTGCCACTTTACACATCACTGGTTCGGCCTCACCTGGAGTATGCGGTGCAGTTTTGGGCACCGGTACACAGAGGGGATGTCCTTGAACTGGAGAAAGTCCAGCGAAGGGCAACCAAACTCATCAAAGGGATGGAGGACCAGAGCTATGAGACACGGTTACTAAATTTAAACATGTTCACGCTGGAACTAAGGAGATTAAGGGGGGACATGATTTTCATGTACAAAATGTTCCATAGTCAAAGCAACATTAGCAACAAACTCTTTACGATTAATTACGTAACAAAGACTAGAGGCCACCACCTGAAACTGGTAGAAAAAAAATTTAAACACAAGGGGCGGAGGGAGTTCTTCTCAGTTCGCGCGGTTAGGGTCTGGAACTCGTTGCCACAAGCAGTGATTTCAACTAATAGTGTGGAATCGTTCAAGAATCTTTTGGATGATTTCCTGAGAAAAGGTAATATACAGGGGTACAAGTACTCCTAAAAACGAGATGACACGGGGATCTTTGCACACACACACACACAATAGGTTGGACTTGATGGACATATGTCTTTATTCAACCTCAAATACTATGTAACTATGTAACTATGTTTTCATTCGTCATTTCTGTTTTCATTCATCATTTCTGTTATTCGGAGGTCAGGATACATCCATATTGCTGTACCCAATCAGGGCTTCGCAAGGCACTGTGCGGTTCACCGAACACACGAACTACCGATGTTCGAGACGGACTGTTGCTCAACTCGAACATCCCTACCCAGAATAAGAAATACAATAATTTAAAGAATAGCTGAAAGCCTTAAGGTGCCCATACACCTGTCGATTACCGTACGATAATCGCGGGTGATCCCGCGATCGTATGATAATCGGCAGGTGTATGGGCAGCGTGCAACCGCATCTACTGTACGGTCGTACGATTTTTGGCAGGTTGGTAGCATGCTCGGAAGACGAAAGCCGCACAGG
>NW_017311645.1:4834-5403 GCF_000935625.1 Nanorana parkeri
GTCTCGCCAGGGCTCTGTGGGGTCTCGCCAGCTTGGTTAGAACCCACAGAGCCCTGGTCAAATCCCAAAGAGCCCACTAAGGGTCCCACCAGCACCAGGGCTCCGTAAAGCTCTCTAGGGTCTCACCAGGGCTCTTTGGGGTCTCACTAGAGCATCAAGGCTCTGTGGAGCCTCACCAAGGTTCTGGGGAGTCTAACCAGCCTTGTTAGACCCACAAAGCCCTGGGCAGACCCCACAGAGCCCACAAACCTGTAGGGTCTCACCTGGGCTGTGTATGGCCTCACCAGCACCAGGGCTATGTGGGATCTCACCAGCCTGGTTAGTCCACACAGAGCCCTGTGATTTAATCAGGGCTCTGCAGGGTCTCATCAGGGATCTGTAGAGTTTTGCAAGGGCTCTGTAGGGTCTCGGCAGGGCTTTGTAGGCTCTCGCCACCCTGGTTAGACCCCTCAGATCCCTGGTGAGACCCCACAGTGCCCTGGTTAAACCAGGGCTATGTGCTGTCTCACCAGGGCTCCGTCTGGTTTTACCAGGGCGAGATGGGGTCTCACCAGCCTGGTTAGACCCCT
>NW_017311646.1:0-5399 GCF_000935625.1 Nanorana parkeri
ACCGCTCATCATCCACCGCCCATCATCCACCGCCCATCATCTACCGCTCATCATCCCAGAGATCCCGCCAGTAACCACACTTCCTGTTGCTGGCTGACACCGCTAAGCCGATGCGGCAGTTATCAGCAGTGTTGTCGGCCGGTCATGTGATCCTCTCCTGCCGGCCATATGTGACGTGCGCACAACTCCTGACAGGCAGCCAAAGAGTGCGCACAGCGGCCTATCAACATGGCGGTCCAACTGCCAGGCTGAGTGTTGTCACACAGGAACAGGAAGTGCGTTACTGGCCGGATCTCCAACACCTGAAACATGTAGGATGTATGTGGTGTACACATGGCGACTCTGGGTGATCATATAGCGTGTGAATAGCGTGTGGCGTAGCTCCTGCCCCTCCCCCAGGACCATGTGCAGGACAGACCTCAGTCTGTTTCTCTCTGGCTCCCCCCTCCCCCCATATCACTTACACTGACATCCGCCCCACCCAAAAATGCGCTCTCGCTCTGCGCCCCGTCTCCTGCGCTCTCGCTCTGCGCCCCGTCTCCTGCGCTCTCGCTCTGCGCCCCGTCTCCTGCGCTCTCGCTCTGCGCCCCGTCTCCTGCGCTCTCGCTCTGCGCCCCGTCTCCTGCGCTCTCGCTCTGCGCCCCGTCTCCTGCGCTCTCGCTCTGCGCCCCGTCTCCTGCGCTCTCGCTCTGCGCCCCGTCTCCTGCGCTCTCGCTCTGCGCCCCGTCTCCTGCGCTCTCGCTCTGCGCCCCGTCTCCTGCGCTCTCGCTCTGCGCCCCGTCTCCTGCGCTCTCGCTCTGCGCCCCGTCTCCTGCGCTCTCGCTCTGCGCCCCGTCTCCTGCGCTCTCGCTCTGCGCCCCGTCTCCTGCGCTCTCGCTCTGCGCCCCGTCTCCTGCGCTCTCGCTCTGCGCCCCGTCTCCTGCGCTCTCGCTCTGCGCCCCGTCTCCTGCGCTCTCGCTCTGCGCCCCGTCTCCTGCGCTCTCGCTCTGCGCCCCGTCTCCTGCGCTCTCGCTCTGCGCCCCGTCTCCTGCGCTCTCGCTCTGCGCCCCGTCTCCTGCGCTCTCGCTCTGCGCCCCGTCTCCTGCGCTCTCGCTCTGCGCCCCGTCTCCTGCGCTCTCGCTCTGCGCCCCGTCTCCTGCGCTCTCGCTCTGCGCCCCGTCTCCTGCGCTCTCGCTCTGCGCCCCGTCTCCTGCGCTCTCGCTCTGCGCCCCGTCTCCTGCGCTCTCGCTCTGCGCCCCGTCTCCTGCGCTCTCGCTCTGCGCCCCGTCTCCTGCGCTCTCGCTCTGCGCCCCGTCTCCTGCGCTCTCGCTCTGCGCCCCGTCTCCTGCGCTCTCGCTCTGCGCCCCGTCTCCTGCGCTCTCGCTCTGCGCCCCGTCTCCTGCGCTCTCGCTCTGCGCCCCGTCTCCTGCGCTCTCGCTCTGCGCCCCGTCTCCTGCGCTCTCGCTCTGCGCCCCGTCTCCTGCGCTCTCGCTCTGCGCCCCGTCTCCTGCGCTCTCGCTCTGCGCCCCGTCTCCTGCGCTCTCGCTCTGCGCCCCGTCTCCTGCGCTCTCGCTCTGCGCCCCGTCTCCTGCGCTCTCGCTCTGCGCCCCGTCTCCTGCGCTCTCGCTCTGCGCCCCGTCTCCTGCGCTCTCGCTCTGCGCCCCGTCTCCTGCGCTCTCGCTCTGCGCCCCGTCTCCTGCGCTCTCGCTCTGCGCCCCGTCTCCTGCGCTCTCGCTCTGCGCCCCGTCTCCTGCGCTCTCGCTCTGCGCCCCGTCTCCTGCGCTCTCGCTCTGCGCCCCGTCTCCTGCGCTCTCGCTCTGCGCCCCGTCTCCTGCGCTCTCGCTCTGCGCCCCGTCTCCTGCGCTCTCGCTCTGCGCCCCGTCTCCTGCGCTCTCGCTCTGCGCCCCGTCTCCTGCGCTCTCGCTCTGCGCCCCGTCTCCTGCGCTCTCGCTCTGCGCCCCGTCTCCTGCGCTCTCGCTCTGCGCCCCGTCTCCTGCGCTCTCGCTCTGCGCCCCGTCTCCTGCGCTCTCGCTCTGCGCCCCGTCTCCTGCGCTCTCGCTCTGCGCCCCGTCTCCTGCGCTCTCGCTCTGCGCCCCGTCTCCTGCGCTCTCGCTCTGCGCCCCGTCTCCTGCGCTCTCGCTCTGCGCCCCGTCTCCTGCGCTCTCGCTCTGCGCCCCGTCTCCTGCGCTCTCGCTCTGCGCCCCGTCTCCTGCGCTCTCGCTCTGCGCCCCGTCTCCTGCGCTCTCGCTCTGCGCCCCGTCTCCTGCGCTCTCGCTCTGCGCCCCGTCTCCTGCGCTCTCGCTCTGCGCCCCGTCTCCTGCGCTCTCGCTCTGCGCCCCGTCTCCTGCGCTCTCGCTCTGCGCCCCGTCTCCTGCGCTCTCGCTCTGCGCCCCGTCTCCTGCGCTCTCGCTCTGCGCCCCGTCTCCTGCGCTCTCGCTCTGCGCCCCGTCTCCTGCGCTCTCGCTCTGCGCCCCGTCTCCTGCGCTCTCGCTCTGCGCCCCGTCTCCTGCGCTCTCGCTCTGCGCCCCGTCTCCTGCGCTCTCGCTCTGCGCCCCGTCTCCTGCGCTCTCGCTCTGCGCCCCGTCTCCTGCGCTCTCGCTCTGCGCCCCGTCTCCTGCGCTCTCGCTCTGCGCCCCGTCTCCTGCGCTCTCGCTCTGCGCCCCGTCTCCTGCGCTCTCGCTCTGCGCCCCGTCTCCTGCGCTCTCGCTCTGCGCCCCGTCTCCTGCGCTCTCGCTCTGCGCCCCGTCTCCTGCGCTCTCGCTCTGCGCCCCGTCTCCTGCGCTCTCGCTCTGCGCCCCGTCTCCTGCGCTCTCGCTCTGCGCCCCGTCTCCTGCGCTCTCGCTCTGCGCCCCGTCTCCTGCGCTCTCGCTCTGCGCCCCGTCTCCTGCGCTCTCGCTCTGCGCCCCGTCTCCTGCGCTCTCGCTCTGCGCCCCGTCTCCTGCGCTCTCGCTCTGCGCCCCGTCTCCTGCGCTCTCGCTCTGCGCCCCGTCTCCTGCGCTCTCGCTCTGCGCCCCGTCTCCTGCGCTCTCGCTCTGCGCCCCGTCTCCTGCGCTCTCGCTCTGCGCCCCGTCTCCTGCGCTCTCGCTCTGCGCCCCGTCTCCTGCGCTCTCGCTCTGCGCCCCGTCTCCTGCGCTCTCGCTCTGCGCCCCGTCTCCTGCGCTCTCGCTCTGCGCCCCGTCTCCTGCGCTCTCGCTCTGCGCCCCGTCTCCTGCGCTCTCGCTCTGCGCCCCGTCTCCTGCGCTCTCGCTCTGCGCCCCGTCTCCTGCGCTCTCGCTCTGCGCCCCGTCTCCTGCGCTCTCGCTCTGCGCCCCGTCTCCTGCGCTCTCGCTCTGCGCCCCGTCTCCTGCGCTCTCGCTCTGCGCCCCGTCTCCTGCGCTCTCGCTCTGCGCCCCGTCTCCTGCGCTCTCGCTCTGCGCCCCGTCTCCTGCGCTCTCGCTCTGCGCCCCGTCTCCTGCGCTCTCGCTCTGCGCCCCGTCTCCTGCGCTCTCGCTCTGCGCCCCGTCTCCTGCGCTCTCGCTCTGCGCCCCGTCTCCTGCGCTCTCGCTCTGCGCCCCGTCTCCTGCGCTCTCGCTCTGCGCCCCGTCTCCTGCGCTCTCGCTCTGCGCCCCGTCTCCTGCGCTCTCGCTCTGCGCCCCGTCTCCTGCGCTCTCGCTCTGCGCCCCGTCTCCTGCGCTCTCGCTCTGCGCCCCGTCTCCTGCGCTCTCGCTCTGCGCCCCGTCTCCTGCGCTCTCGCTCTGCGCCCCGTCTCCTGCGCTCTCGCTCTGCGCCCCGTCTCCTGCGCTCTCGCTCTGCGCCCCGTCTCCTGCGCTCTCGCTCTGCGCCCCGTCTCCTGCGCTCTCGCTCTGCGCCCCGTCTCCTGCGCTCTCGCTCTGCGCCCCGTCTCCTGCGCTCTCGCTCTGCGCCCCGTCTCCTGCGCTCTCGCTCTGCGCCCCGTCTCCTGCGCTCTCGCTCTGCGCCCCGTCTCCTGCGCTCTCGCTCTGCGCCCCGTCTCCTGCGCTCTCGCTCTGCGCCCCGTCTCCTGCGCTCTCGCTCTGCGCCCCGTCTCCTGCGCTCTCGCTCTGCGCCCCGTCTCCTGCGCTCTCGCTCTGCGCCCCGTCTCCTGCGCTCTCGCTCTGCGCCCCGTCTCCTGCGCTCTCGCTCTGCGCCCCGTCTCCTGCGCTCTCGCTCTGCGCCCCGTCTCCTGCGCTCTCGCTCTGCGCCCCGTCTCCTGCGCTCTCGCTCTGCGCCCCGTCTCCTGCGCTCTCGCTCTGCGCCCCGTCTCCTGCGCTCTCGCTCTGCGCCCCGTCTCCTGCGCTCTCGCTCTGCGCCCCGTCTCCTGCGCTCTCGCTCTGCGCCCCGTCTCCTGCGCTCTCGCTCTGCGCCCCGTCTCCTGCGCTCTCGCTCTGCGCCCCGTCTCCTGCGCTCTCGCTCTGCGCCCCGTCTCCTGCGCTCTCGCTCTGCGACCCGTCTCCTGCGCTCTCGCTCTGCGCCCCGTCTCCTGCGCTCTCGCTCTGCGCCCCGTCTCTTGCGCTCTCGCTCTGTCTCCTGCGCTCTCGCTCTGCGCTCCGTCTCTTGCGCTCTCGCTCTGTCTCCTGCGCTCTCGCTCTGCGCTCCGTCTCCCGTGCGCTCGCACAGCCCTCTCTCGCACCCTCATCCAGATTTGGGAATCCCAGCAAACGTCCTGCCCCCGGTGGAGGTGAAGAATGTGGCGCGCGGAGCCCCCATAGTCCCCCCCACACCGATAACACGGAACAATATCCGGATCCGAGGTCTCCTTTGCCGATGTCACACAAGTTCACCGAGGCGTAAAGGGTTAAAGCCGAGACATTCCTGGGAGCCGGTAACCTAGCAACGCGGAGACCCGGACTCACAGGGGATCCGGCCTAATTAATCCTAACAATCTCCATGGCAACAATAATTTGATCAGAGTCTCCGTGTGATGCTTATAAAATGGCCGTTGCCTGACACTGCGTGAACCCAATCCAAGATGGAGGATGTCGGGCTCTTCCGGCTGAGCGGGGCAAAGGTGACCTGTCATGGATCTGCCCCCGGGGGGGGGGTTGTGCACGCCCTCTATGATGCTACAAACCGTATTTACAGGCTCCATTAATCTCCCCGTATTGCCTCATTCTGCCCCTCCCCCCCCGGGCTGCCGCCTGTGTGCTCTGCGCTTACATAAGAGGCCCGCATGGTGCCATGTGAGCGGTCATACTTGTGGAACTTGTATGTTGTAACGCTGCGGATGTGCGGGCCCTTCCAGGGATGTTTTCATGGTCTGCATGTAGGTAAAAGGGGACAGATTCCAATGTCACCCGGCGGAGGGTCCGGCAGGTAAAGAGCGCCCCCCTGTGGCAGCCCTGCGACGCTACACCGATATGGAGGATTGCTGCAGACGGAGTCACATGTTCCCGCGGCACAACACGGTGACGTCAGAGATACAA
>NW_017311647.1:0-897 GCF_000935625.1 Nanorana parkeri
CCCCTAGTGATAGGGATCTATATAGAGGGATCAGGACCTCCCTCCTCCCTCAGAAGCTCCGGAATGTCTCTGCTGCCCCCTTGTGGTCACTTATCAGAATGCAGAGAATAATCTTCTGGATGTGCAGCCGCGTCGCTTCGGGTTTCGGATTCGTAATTTGGGGTTTTGTTTTTGAACGGCGCTAAAGGTGAAGAAGAGAAATATATATACATGAAATAGTGATGATCTCGCGGTGAAAGTGAATGAGGAAGAATCTTCCTGATATGGTGATCAATATACAAATTGGGGAATGAAATTGATCGATTGGCCATCTATAAGACGCGTAATAAACGTGATCAGATTCATGACGAGTAAATGATAAAGTGCGCGGACATCAAGAACGGATCACAATGTAGCAAGCGACAAATACTGAGCCTGTTGTAAAGTGACAACAGTCCCAACGTGAAGATGCCGAGTTTGTGGGAGGAGTCTGAGCCTTCAGGGCTGGCAAGGAGGACGCATGCGCTGCTGACTTCCCGCGTCCCCTCCCCCATTATTATTACTAGTATTATTTTCAGAGCTGAGTGCGCCCCGTTATTCCGCGTACTGACCATAGAAATCAGGGCGCCCCTCAGGTTGTGTGGGGGTGGGGAGGTCAGCATGGCCGTGGTGGTATAACGTGCACGGGGGCAACATGCGGCGCCTGCGACATTCCCAGTTAGTTATTTCTGTTCTTCTCCTTTGGATCCAGCGGCCGCCCCGCCCCCCTCACCTGACGCCGTGCGTAAATATAACCCCCGCCCCCTTCTCACCAGACTCCGTGCGTAAATATAACCCCCGCCCCCTTCTCACCAGACTCCGTGCGTAAATATAACCCCCGCCCCCTTCTCACCAGACTCCGTGCGTAAATATAACCCC
>NW_017311647.1:4394-5394 GCF_000935625.1 Nanorana parkeri
GATTATTATATACACCGAGTGGCCGGATTATTATATACACCGAGTGGCCGGATTATTATATACACCGAGTGGCCGGATTATTATATACACTCGGCATTGTGTGTCCCGGATCTCAGACTTCCCCGAGTCCTCGCAGCAGAACTTCCATGGAGCTCTGGAGATCATTGTGGGGGCCCGGAGCACCATGCGGCCATCACATACACAGAGACTGGTGGGAATGGGGCCGGCAGGCGGCGGAGTCTATCTCGGGGCGTCATGGAAACGGAGAGACGACAATCACCCGGCACACAAATATTTACCCAGATAATAATATTCTGCCGGCTGGTGTTTGCCGAGCCCCACGGAGGTCCGACCTCTCCTACCAACATGGAGGACAACCGGCATTAAAGAGAGCCTGCAGAGGAGGACGAGGGCGGCCATTACTGGAGCCTCTGGACAATGGAGGTCACCGGGCAATGGAGGTCACTGGACACTGGAGGTCACCGGGCAATGGAGGTCACAGGGCAATGGAGGTCACCGGCCAATGGAGGTCACAGGGCAATGGAGGTCACCGGGCAATGGAGGTCAATGGGCAATGCAGGTCACCGGGCAAACAGAGACACAACTGCAGCCTCATCCTGGGAGGAACAATGTCACACTGAGGCCGATCGCTGCACAGTCACACTCTATGGAGGACAATGATCGCCCGCTGTCACGGCTGGCTGGAGTAATACGCGGAGCGCGGAGTGATAAGAGTCTCCTGACACACAATGATACCGAGATACCACGTCACTGTGTACACCGCCACTGCATACAGTGCCGACATGAGAGACCTTCAGAAGAAAGAAAATCTGACAATCGTCACAAATCTCCTTCATAGAGGAACCGAGCCGGCCGGATAATGACCAACACGCGTGTGACCTCACATACCAAGAGACATACATGTGCCTGACTGGTGTTACAGGGATATAGATGGTGTTACAGGTGTTACAGGGACATAGATGGTGTGACGGGTGTTACA
>NW_017311648.1:0-572 GCF_000935625.1 Nanorana parkeri
AAGAGGGCGCTTCATCATCCCAGTCCGGGACCCCCTCTCTACAGCAATACTTCACCTCCTCGAGATACCAAACCCGAGGCCGCGCTCCCGCCATCATGGAGCCCGATCCTCATCTCCCGCGCACACCACGAGGCCGGAGGCACTCTCACTCCCCAACGCCCAGGGGGACCCCGACCGGTCTTCGCTCACCTCGTCCTTACGACTTGGACTCAGCAGACACGGACCCATATCCGTCCGGTGACCGGCCGACGGACATACCCCCAGAATTTCGGGCCCTGCTGAAATACCTGCCGACCAAAGAGGATTTTGCGGCCCTGGTCACTCTAGTGGAAGCGGCACTCCAACGGGACCTCCGTAAGATGATGCAAGAGGTGCAAGCGGTATCCACAGAGGTGGCTTCGGTGTCCGCCGCATACACGCAGATGGATGCCCGAGTCCAGGAGCTGGAGCGGCAACGTCCCCATCTCGCGATGCTCCAACTCCGCATGGAGGACCTAGAGGACCGTAATCGACGGCAGAATGTACGGATCAGAGGCCTGCCGGAGGCGACCTCTCCATCTGACCTCCGGCCC
>NW_017311648.1:4982-5392 GCF_000935625.1 Nanorana parkeri
CCGGATTTCCCTCCTGGAATGGAGGACGGCCCGTTTCGCCGCCTCATGGCAGAGGGGAAATTTCGTGCGCTTCACTTCCTCCGTGGCCCGGACTGGCAGATTCGGGGGGACTCTCCTACGGGACCCATTTTTGCAAATCTCAATGCATGGCGCTTGCACCAACTATCACACTTCCTCTCCTCACTTCCCCCACCTGCCTCCTACATGACACAGATCACATTTTTTGAGCAAACCTGCTCCGACAAGGGACCTGTTGCTAAAACACTGTCCCTCTGTTACCAGATGGTGCTAGCTGCAGATCTGGAGACCCCGCTCCAATTTCTTGGACGTTGGGAGGGGGAACTGGGGATCCAATTCACGCAGGAAGAGAGTGCCCAGATGTTACGCTACTCCCTGAAGTCATCCATCTG
>NW_017311649.1:0-480 GCF_000935625.1 Nanorana parkeri
CTGCCTGTTAATTACAGGCAGCGCTGCATCTGGATTTTGACCGCTAGTTAGTGAGGGTCAGGGAGGCTCCTCTCTTCCTCCTTCACACTAGCTTAGGTACGGGTTGGGGCTTTGGTCGACGGGGGGTGGGACGGGGGAACGCCTCATCCTCAATATGAGGTACCGCACGTCACTGATGGAAACTTCCTTCTTCTAGTTTTGTGTTTAATACTCGGTATCGGCACCGGTTCTAGTATCGGTGCATCCCTTATTCAAAGTGTAAATCTATTTGGATTCAGATTGGAACCCCCCCAATCCTTCTCTATCTTATCTATTCCTATAATTCTAAGCCCCCTAGGATCACTATTATGACAATTTTAATTTTTTTTTAGATAAACTGTGTTTGTCAGATCCTTCACTTGGTGACAAGGGAGCGTGGAGCGGGCGTGTAATGACTTGGGAAGCTTGCCAATCAGAAAGCCAGGCGGCGAGTCATTACCC
>NW_017311649.1:4877-5392 GCF_000935625.1 Nanorana parkeri
ACTCACACTGACTTTATAGTGGATCAGACGTCACTGAACGTAACAGCATGCGTAGCGAGCTAACGTTTGCGCGCACGGAATCCAGTACGCGCACGCCCATTATTAGGTGCATATTTGCCCTTAAGGACAGGAACACGCTGCAGGGTGCGTGCATGAAGCCGGGGGTGGCTTTCTGGTAAGTACCTTACAATTTTACTCCTCTGTGGGCTGAACTAGAACCCAGCAGGAATCGGTCAAAATGTGTTCCATGTATGGCCAGCTTCAGGCTGAAGGCAGATCAGATAATGATTCTGAAGGGAAAAGCACTGAGGTACTTTGCAGTCAAAGTCAGCGATCAAAGCTTCAATCTGGCCCAAAAAATCCTGGGTAGCTGCAGTAAAATCTTCCCGGGTCAAAACCAAGGAGGGTCCCAAACTCAATAGCGCTAAGGTGGTCTCCAAGGAATGTAGGGACATGAAACGGTATTCTAGGCTATCAGCCAGTGGCGGAACTAATAACCAAAGGGCCCTGGTGCA
>NW_017311650.1:0-776 GCF_000935625.1 Nanorana parkeri
GAGCCTCGGCCGCCCATGACCCTATCACCGGTTTTCCTTCCTTGGACCCCTGCAGCCCGGGAACATCCCACAAGAGCCGCAGTGTTGGAGTTTTCTGACCCCGTCATCTAGAATCACAATTTGGTCCTCAAATCCTCCCCCATTATTTCTGCTCCCAACACATCAACTTCAGGGACAAAATGGTCACTTCCTGCCTAATATACCCCCCCAACCCCCCTTCCATATGCATCGTCCACCCCTCTATATATACACCTTCTATATACACCTTCCTCTATATACACTCTCCCAATTTTACATACACCCTGCCCCTCCTCCCCCTCTTTTGCCTGCCCGACGGTCAGGTCGGGCAGATATCCAATCCGATCATAGGTCAGAAGAAGACCCTGTCCTGGGCGTGGCGATTTATGTGTGGGTGGAGCGCAGGGCGGGTCTCTGCGTGAGGTAAAAGAAGCGGAGGCAGGAATGGGCGGGGCTATGAATATTAATGAGAAGCCGGGTACCAGAGAGACAGGTGCAACCAATCAGAGAATTATCGGAAATACAAGAGGCCCCGCCCACCCCGGTCACTGTCTGCGGAGACGAACTATGGAGAGAAGGATTGCTCGAGACTTCCGGTACAAGGTACCTGAGAGGGGCCCCCGGGGGGTGGGCATGGGGTAGAGAGTGGCCTCGGGAGAGGGACATGGGGTAGAGAGTGGCTCTGGGAGGGGGACATGGGGTAGAGAGTGGCTCTGGGAGGGGGACATGGGGTAGAGAGTGGCTCTGGGAGGGGGACA
>NW_017311650.1:4347-5385 GCF_000935625.1 Nanorana parkeri
TGGAGGGGCCCCGACATGGCAGCTTTGCCCCAGGAGGTTGGAGGGGCCCCGACATGGCAGCTTTGCCCCAGGAGGTTGGAGGGGCCCCGACATGGCAGCTTTGCCCCAGGAGGTTGGAGGGGCCCCGACATGGCAGCTTTGCCCCAGGAGGTTGGAGGGGCCCCGACATGGCAGCTTTGCCCCAGGAGGTTGGAGGGGCCCCGACATGGCAGCTTTGCCCCAGGAGGTTGGAGGGGCCCCGACATGGCAGCTTTGCCCCAGGAGGTTGGAGGGGCCCCGACATGGCAGCTTTGCCCCAGGAGGTTGGAGGGGCCCCGACATGGCAGCTTTGCCCCAGGAGGTTGGAGGGGCCCCGACATGGCAGCTTTGCCCCAGGAGGTTGGAGGGGCCCCGACATGGCAGCTTTGCCCCAGGAGGTTGGAGGGGCCCCGACATGGCAGCTTTGCCCCAGGAGGTTGGAGGGGCCCCGACATGGCAGCTTTGCCCCAGGAGGTTGGAGGGGCCCCGACATGGCAGCTTTGCCCCAGGAGGTTGGAGGGGCCCCGACATGGCAGCTTTGCCCCAGGAGGTTGGAGGGGCCCCGACATGGCAGCTTTGCCCCCTGATTTCACAGCAGTAAGCGGTCATGACATCTGCTCTGGGTCCACACCGCCCTCTTCTGCCGCTCCTGATTGGTTCTCTAAGGTGAGGGGCCGCCCAATGGCCATTATAGAGTTACAAGGGGGCGGGACCCTTTCTCAGCCAAAGTCCAAATTTGCATTGTACAAGGCCTCATATTCAGGGAGGGGCCAGGCGGCGTGGGAGGGGCCAGGTGGCGGCGGCGTGGGAGGGGCCAGGTGGCGGCGTGGGAAAGCTGTGGTGTCGGATCTCGTCAGTAGACAAATCATTGGTGGCAATGGAATTGCTCCCATAGAAGAGCCTATAATGCCCCCCGAGGGGGCGGTCTGAGAATGGCTGAGCCAATCAGAGAAGCCGGAAATGACATTTCTGTTCAGCAGCAGAACCCGGAGCTCCCGGCGGCCATCGGACTCGAAGTTT
>NW_017311651.1:0-691 GCF_000935625.1 Nanorana parkeri
AAAACTTTGGACAAGTAACAGTAGACAATCTCATCCGTCACTGCAAGTACTACGCTGGTGGATCTACACTCATATTTTTCACGAATCAAGAACAGATTAACAAGACAAAATGTCAATAATTCTATTGCATATTGTATACCTTTCATTGGGAATCTTCTGTCAAACTTCACAGAAAAACCTGTAGGTTAAGCTCCATATTTAACCCTATTGGGGCTAGAGTGTCTAGTTTATATATCCACATCTTCTCCTTCTGCAAAAGGATGCTATCAAAGTCCCCCCTCCTTGCTGACAGATTCAGCACATATATCCCTTTTACTTGCAACTCCTCTGGGGTCCCATTGTGGAATTGGTCAAAGTGTTGGGCAAGAGGACTGTCATACAGTTTCATTCTTTTATTATTGTTAGTATAATTTTTAATGTCTCTCAAATGCTCACCTATCCTCACCCTTAACTGACGTTTGGTCTTGCCTATATAGTATTTGCCACATGGACACACTAGTTGGTAAACAACTCTACTCGTGGCACAATTCACAAAATGATTTATATTAAAAGTCTTATTTCCATCACTGTTATAAAACGCTTTAGATTTTTCTACGAAGGGGCAGATCTGACATCTCCCACATGGAGGCATGCCCCTATTTTGAACTTTGTCTCAACATAGCCAAGTTTCCCTTGTGGTTAATTTGTATGC
>NW_017311652.1:0-290 GCF_000935625.1 Nanorana parkeri
AAGCAGCGGCCAGCAAAGCAAACAGGATACTGTCATGCATTGGAAGAGGATAAAAGAGTAATAATTCTACTATACATCACTGGTTCAGCCTCATCTTGGAGTATGCAGTGCAGTTTTGGTCCCCGACTCTAAGGAATGACGTCCTTGAGCTTGAGAGTCCAGAGAAGGCTATAAAATGAATTAAAGGGATAGAAGGCCTGAAATATGAGGACCACCTCTAGCAATTAGACTTATTCACCTTAGAAAAGAGGCGCTTAAAAGGAGAACTATGAGATTAGTGATTTCCACTC
>NW_017311652.1:4830-5377 GCF_000935625.1 Nanorana parkeri
GTGGTGTACCTGGACTTTGCTAAAGCATTTGATACAGTACCCCACCAACATTTATTTAATAAACAAAGGTCTATAGGTTTGGATGAAAGTGAATATACATGGGTGGAAAACTGGCTGCAAGAAATGGACCCAGAGGGCAGTAATAAATGGGTCATTCTCTAATTGGGCAAACGTTAGGAATGAGGTATCCCAGGGTTTGGTCCTGTGACTGATCCCGTTTATCGTATTCATTACGACATAGAGATTGGAATAAATAGTTTGATTTCAGTTTTTGCGGACGATACAAAACTGTATAGGGCAGTAAATAGATATATGCACTTCAACAAGATCTAGATAAAAATGAGGCATAGGCTACAAGATGGCAAATGCGATTTAATATTGAAACATGTAAGGGTATGCATATGGGGGCAAAGAACATGTGTGCAAACTACTACTTGGGATTTGCTACATTAGGAAATTCGGACATGGGAAAAAAGACCTGGGGGTGCTCATAGATCACAGATTTGGCAGTAGTATGCAATGCCAAGCAGCGGCCAGCAAAGCAAAC
>NW_017311653.1:0-1161 GCF_000935625.1 Nanorana parkeri
AAGCCGGACGGCACCTCATGACTCGCCGCCCGGCTTCCTGAATGGTCAGGAAGCCAGGCAGCCTCGGTAAGTGAAGCCGGTATTTTTTGGCTAGAACCTTGGGCTTCACAGGCAATCAGCTGGGTGAAAGGTCATGATCCGCCGCCTGGCTTCCTAATAATCTGGGCTCAAAGCACCAGTACACGGTATCAGCGAGTACCAAAACAAAAATATTGCTACTCGTCCTCGATGCTGAAAAACTGGTCCATCCCTAGTAAAAATAAAATTTGGGCTTAAAATATACACTTAAAATATGTGTTTATGTGATACTATGGCGGCACCAATCTCAAAGCTGATCTATTTTTAAAAAGCACTAACATGGAATAAAAAATATAATTATACATAATATACAGCATGTAGAATTTGTGTGTAGAAAATATCGGTGCTAGAAGATGACATCAGGATTTCCTAGACTGGGATCTCTATAACAATCGTATCATTAATATTGGACTTATCTCAGGAAACATCGCTGCATTCTTGTACCAGGTGTAAAGCTTATTCTATCCAATAAGCATCAGTGTTGTGTTAAGATAATTTTGAAGCGGGTATGCTTTGATATTTTATATCTTGCTTATTGATCTGGAGCTGAGCTCCGGGCAATACAGTTGTCATACAAATTTGGGGGCAGTTTAACATACCAAAGGATTTGTATTTCTGACCATCCAGTCCTAAGACTTGCACAGCCCTGTGAAGGCAGCACAGTCAGGTTGGTGACCAGACTTTTTTCTTGTGCAGTTTAGCAATACAGATTGGTCACTTCCCCACACCAAGCTTGAGATAGGACAGGAAAGGAGCAGCGGCAGACTGATGAGGTCATCTCTCTCTTTTTCTCTTTGCATCAGCATGTTCCTTGTCAGGGCCCGATTTACTCTCTCTGCTACCCCAAGGCCAGGTTCCTCAATCCCCCCAGGTTCCTCAAGAATGGCAACCAGATGGCGGGGACCCCGAAAACCACAGCGGGGGGGGAGGTGGCCAGCAGGGACAGAGGCAGCCAGGTGAGGTGGGTGTGGACTATGGAGGGGGTGGGACAGGGAGGGGGGACAGACCTGCAAGCTGCATACAAGTGATCTCAGTGACACTGCCGAGATCACTTGTACAAAATGAGCAGCTGTACATTTAGCC
>NW_017311653.1:2627-2907 GCF_000935625.1 Nanorana parkeri
ACGAGTACTCGCCCAAATACTCGGCATCGGCACCGATACTGGTATCAGCATTGGTGCATCCCTATTACCATTGACTATGTAAGTAAATTAAGTAATATTTTTTTGGTATATTCATACTATGGACTATGACTCCATTACTGCCACATTTCCATGTGGGGGGAGAAAGTATGTAATACATCTGTGCAATACACATTTCCAATGTTTTATCCATTTAAAAACCCTGCAAGGACAGGAAAACACCCGCCAAAAAATCTCTCAGCTCGTAACTTCCTGTTATGGG
>NW_017311653.1:4603-5373 GCF_000935625.1 Nanorana parkeri
CTGCAAGGGTTAACTGCTTGTTTTCATCTAGGTGCTAAAAATAAAAAGCTTATACTCACCCAATCCTCGGAGCAGGCATGCTCTTAGAACGGTCTTTCCAGCCTCGTTTCCCCTCCGTTTTGAATATATCTAGAGCCAAAACTTTTACTTTAGCTTTTGATAGAGGTTAGCTATAATAATGCCTCCATCCGCGCTGGCAATTCGTTCTTTCTATTTGTCTACATAAATGTTGTCACCAGGGCTGAAAGCGATGGGAAATCCAAAATATTGAGTTGTCACCAGAACAAAAATAGATGGGAAGAGAAGTCTCTCAATGGGGACACTGGTCCTGGTTCCCTTACTTAGGAGAGATGTCCTTTAGCTTCTTCCTGTGTCTATAGAAAAGGAAATGACGGTAAATTTTGCCAATGGGACAATACAGAAAAACCGTAAAACCTAACAATGAACTTCTCCTTTTTGGTCACTTTTGGTCCGATAAACTTTCCATTATACGTTCTACAGCAGGACAACCAATATCTATCAGATATGGCGAATATTGGGCAAAAATATGTTTACCAATGAGGGATGCACCGATACCGTTTTTTCGGTATCGTGTAGCGATATTATTTTTTCCATACTCGCCGATACCAAATACCGATACCGGAAATCCCACAAAGGAAGCCAGGCGGTATGTAATGACTCGGCTTCCTGATTAGCATGGAAGTCGACTCCATGCTCCTTCATTACTAAGTGACGAGGAAGCATGGAGCCGGCTTTCTGGACAATCAGGA
>NW_017311654.1:0-1741 GCF_000935625.1 Nanorana parkeri
AAAAAAATAAATACAAGGTTTAATATTGTTTAAAGAAGTATGTATTAGGGTTGTAGAGTAAGGAGCTGTTTACACCAGCAGCACACACTATCTGCATCTGAGAAAGCAATGCAATGCTCTGATTTCAGCACATCATACTATTCATCAAACTTTATTGACATTTTACAAAGTGATATTTCATTCATTTCTATTTACTGCAGCGCATTGTCATGTTGTGTACTTCATCACAACACGCTGCGGTGAAGATAAATACTGCATCTCATGCCTTCTTTTAGTGCACACCGCCACCACCACATGGTGAGAAAGAAACAAATTTGCATTGTTTTCAATTATGTGTTGGGACAACACCGGGCATGGGTTTAAGTACAGCCCAATGGACCTGATATATACTGGCCCTAAATATATGCAGGAATACTAACAATTATGTCATAATATAAAATATTGTGATGTCATCATTATTGCTACAATGACATTTGTTTGCTTATTTGTTTAACTTTTTTAAATCTAAAATCCAAAGTAGGTGTAACCTACATATAAACTCCCAAGGGGAGCACGGAATCTTCAAGGAATCGTCTTATATGTGTTGTATGTTACTACTACAATAGCAGGGAGATAAAGGCAGCGGTCCACATATTAATTGTTTCTAGTTAGGAGAGTCCCCAGCATGCCAACCATGTAATATGTGTTCCTGCAATCTACCATATAGTCAGAAATTAGTAGGAATGGTAAACATATCCTTTAAGATTAATTTGAATGCATCTCTATATCACTGGCTCCCCTTACCTGCGCGTACAAGTCCCATGCAACCCTTGATCGGAGTGACCAGTGGCATCATGGAGCGCTCTCCGTTAAATGTCACCCCTTATTTTGTCAAAAAAAAGTATTAGACAGCTGGGGCATCACTGTCATAGACCTCAAATTTCTGCTGTTTGGTCTACAAACTGAATTACTTCTTCAGAACTACCATTTGATTTATAGTTTCATCACTTTCTGCCACTTGATGTTGCCCCAGGCTGTTCTGTTAAGATCTCTACCTGCAGCCTGGTTTAACTCTTATTCACCCCTCTGTTTAGAAGTGTGCCATGCACACACTGTTGAATCTACCATTCGCATAAATGTATTGGTTAATGTTTGCATTTTTAAATGCTATTTTATTGCCTTTTGTTACCCATTTTACTTGCTCTCTGTATTTACAATGAGCTATGCCATACCATGTTATCCAGAATGTACCTTTGTCAACAGCTATGCCTATTTAGTCCATCCTTATTCCTCTGCTTACATTTGAATGATGTCCCTATGCCCCCCTTTTATAACTCACGACACTCAACCAAATCTCTCTAAATGTTAAAGGGCTAAACAGCCAATTTAAACACTCCTCACTTTGGAGGGAAGCCACCACACTTAAATGTGATGGGCTATGCGTACATGAAACACATGTAGGAAAGGATAAAGTTCCCACTAGTATATCTTATGAATTCTCACAAGAAAGCAAAGGAGTTATGATTGTAGTTAAGAAGTCAGTGCCTTCCCTTCTGCAAGACGTCCTTATAGATCCTAATGGGAGATATATTGTCTTGGTTGCTGAAATTAATAACAATTTGATCACTATAGTGAACCTTTATGCCCCTAATGCTCAGCAGAAGAATTTTTGACAATTGTTTTTCTGCAAGGTAAATTCTATTCATAAAGGTTACCTCATGCTGTGTTCAGTTTATGACAACATTATCAATACTGAACTTGA
>NW_017311654.1:5141-5365 GCF_000935625.1 Nanorana parkeri
CGTATGCCATACGTCCTTGGCAGCGAAAGGGTTAAACCCTTGCACAAAGGAATATCCGACTTCTGCAAACTGTTATCAGGTCTACACTCCTCTGAAAAGCTTCTGTCTTTGATTTGGTGGGAAAAGGAACTGAACTTCTTTTGGTCTGAGGCCTTTGTCTTTATATCATTGATAACACTTATCCTGATCCCTCTGAACCCAACATTAGCCTTATTAGGAATGGT
>NW_017311655.1:0-214 GCF_000935625.1 Nanorana parkeri
AACGCATAACGAACAGATAGAGGGATTTTCTCAAAAATGACTGCAAAAGCGGAAATACACTTTAAGGAAAAAACAGCCCTCAGGGGATGCGTTTTGGCCTTTTTGCCTTGGGTGCTAAGGCACCTTGTCCAAGCAGTGCATCTAAGGACTGCTAAGCTACAATTTATTACATTTTTATTCTTGAATTTAGACACATTTTAACATCAGGAAAAAA
>NW_017311655.1:4917-5151 GCF_000935625.1 Nanorana parkeri
AACGCGTCAAAACGCGTCAAAAAACGCATAGCACCGCGTCTGCAGATCTGCTCCCGATCTGGACCAGATCTGGTTCGGACATCGTGTGAACAAGCCCTAAGGAGTGACAGTTCCTACACAAAAGGGCATATTTATAAAGCAGTGGATATGACATTAAACAAGAATTCACTGCAGGTGAATATTCCTAGTGAATGCATTTTATTATGCAGCAAACCTTTCAACGCCATAGAATGT
>NW_017311655.1:6801-7066 GCF_000935625.1 Nanorana parkeri
GCCAAGGGACATACCACAGCCGGAGCGGAGGAGAAGAGAGGCTGCAGGGACCAGTCAAGCACCAGTCGGGACCAAGGATTGGGTGAGTATATCTTTGGTATTTTAGTCTCCTAGACAAAACAAGCACTAAACCCTTGCAGTGTGGGGGTAGCTCCACTGCAGGAGGTTAACGTTTCATATTCCGGAGATCTGCGTTAAGGAATATAGACAGTCCACCACCATACCTCCAGCCTGAGACTTGACAGTGAAGGAGCAGCAGAAGGCT
>NW_017311655.1:11699-12158 GCF_000935625.1 Nanorana parkeri
CAGGGCTCCAAATCCTTGGTGTCACTGAGGACAACACTGTCCTCAACAACCTCACCCCACCCATGTAGAACTCTAGGGCTTTGCAATGAGTGAAATGTACCCTTTGAAGCCTGCCCATTTTTTACTCCTCCTTACTGCCAGCACCCAAACACACCACCTCCTCCTCATATTCCTCCACTTACTCTTGTTGCCTTTGCCTCATAGGAATGGAGGCAGTAGGCAAAGGATCCTGCCTGCCCTGAGACAGTAGCAAGTCCTCCTCTTCCTTCTGCTGCTGTACCTCCGGTGCCTAGCCTACCAGGCCATGGAATGTGTGCACCAGGAGGAATACAAGAGGTAATGCATCACTACTCCCTGCCTTGTCGCAACCCTCTTTCGATTACTTCTGCAAAGTGTGCCAAATTGGTGCACTCATCTTTAATGATGAGCCACTGATGTGGTGAAAAGAACCCTATCTCC
>NW_017311656.1:0-1785 GCF_000935625.1 Nanorana parkeri
ATGGATGGAGGGAAGGATGGATGGAGGGAAGGATGGAGGGAAGGATGGATGTAAGGATGGATGGAGGGATGGATGGAGGGAAGGATGGAGGGACAGGTAGATAGAGGGAAGGAAGGATGGAGGGAAGGATGGAGGGAAGGATGGATGGAGGGAAGGATGGATTGAGGGAAGGATGGATGGAAGGACAGGTAGATAGAGGGAAGGAAGGATGGAGGGAAGGATGGATGGAGGGAAGGAAGGATGGAGGGAAGGAAGGATGGAGGGAAGGAAGGATGGAGGGAAGGATGGATGGAGGGAAGGAAGGATGGAGGGAAGGAAGGATGGATGGAGGGAAGGATGGAGGGACAGGTAGATGGAGGGAAGGAAGGATGGAGGGAAGGATGGATGGAGGGAAGGAAGGATGGAGGGAAGGATGGATGGAGGGAAGGAAGGATGGAGGGAAGGAAGGATGGATGGAAGGAAATTAGATCTGAATTGTTCGTTAGCTAATGACGGATTGATCCGGCTCCTAATTGTCGCTCTTCTTAATGATGTGATTTCGGGGGGATTATTTATATGATGTGTCATGTTGGATTTGCATGTGTCATGTTGGCTTTGTATGTGTCATGTTGGCTTTGTATGTGTCATGTTGGATTTGCATGTGTCATGTTGGCTTTGTATGTGTCATGTTGGCTTTGTATGTGTCATGTTGGATATATGTGTGTAAGATCTCTTAGTGATGTCGTATTTCATACATTGGAGGTCTTCATGTTACACATGTTGCCCGATAGATAGATCCTGTGGCGGCCTCTGGTGGTGATTTGCGGTATTGGTGACTCGAGGAGATTGATGAAGCGCGTCGGTACCTTCGACTTTCCTGGACAAAGTCCATTTATGAAACGCGTCGGTGATGTTAGGCGTGTACTGAGTCACAGGAAGTTCCGTGTTCCGGTCCGTTCAGAGGATCGATTGGGCTTATTCCTCCGGGGGCGGGAACACCTCAGGTGAGCGGCCGGAGACGTCGCGTGTGGGAGATTATATCACCGCCATCACGCTTTCTGACCATTGTCATACATGGACATCCGGTGAGTGTGTGGCATGTTTCACCGGCACCGGGAGCACGGATGATGAGAAGAGGATCCTAGATCTATGCGCATGGCGTGTATGAGGACACGCGAGTTCCGGAGAGAACCGGAACCGCTCAGCATGTCACTATTTATCACACACATTGCTGGTATGTTCTGAGGGCAAAGCATGTATGTTTGGTGATTGAGATACCGAGCGCGGTGCATTGGGAACATGAACTCTAATGGCCCCCCAGTCTCAGTCCGGAGGGTTCAGTATTGGGTTGGCTCCGCCCTCTAATGGCATCCCAGTCTCAGTCCGGAGGGTTCAGTATTGGGTTGGCTCCGCCCTCTAATGACATCCCAGTCTTAGTCCGTAGGGTTCAGTATTGGGTTGGCTCCGCCCTCTAATGGCCCCCCAGTGTTAGGGTTCAGTATTGGGTTGGCTCCGCCCTCTAATGGCCCCGCAGTCTTAGTCCGTAGGGTTCAGTATTGGGTTGGCTCCGCCCTCTAATGGCCCCCCAGTCTTAGTCCATAGGGTTCAGACTGGGTTGGCTCCGCCCTTTGCCGCTATAACAGCTCCGCCTCTTCTGGGAAGGCGTCCACAAGGTTTAGGGGCGTGTCTATGGGAATGTTGGACCATTTGTGAGGTCAGGTACTGATGCTGGGGGAGGGGCTCGCAGTCATGTTGGAACAGGAAGGGGGCCGTCCTCAAACTCCTCCCACAAAGTTGGGAGCATGA
>NW_017311656.1:4772-5356 GCF_000935625.1 Nanorana parkeri
GGACCATAGGACGCAGGGAGGTCCGGCGGGCCTTATGGAGCCCTCGAGACTGCAGCTTCGGTCACAGCTTCTATGACAGAAGCTGCAGTTAGTGACCGCTGAGACAGGGGGCGCTGTGATTACACTGAGATTACAGCGCCACGGTCTCAGTGATCACCGAGCGACGAGGAAGACTGTCCGTTCCTCATCAGCTCTATGGTGATCTCCATCGTCGCCGCCGCTTGGCTTTAATACGAGTGATCTCGTTAGATGACTCGTATTAAACGAGCGACGGCTCCTACTACTCGCCCGGCGCCCGAAACTGCATGTCTCGGGCGTCGGGATTCGATCCATAAGACGCAGGCACATTTCCCCCTCCTTTTGGGGGGAAAAAAGTGCGTCTTATGGAGCGAAAAATACGGTATTTCATTTGCTGCCCATAGCAACCAGTCAGCTGTGTATCCGGGACTTTACTCCTCAGGTCTCGGCCTGTCTAATGAATTGTGACCTTTACACTGACAGATACTTCAACAATTCACAAATCTGATGTGTCTATAAATATATAATGTTATGTGTGTGTGTGTGTGTGTGTGTGTGTGTGTGTG
>NW_017311657.1:0-370 GCF_000935625.1 Nanorana parkeri
TGGGGGGACATATGGAGAGGACACATGTGTTGGGGGGACATCCTCCCTCCTTCTCCACATGTTCTACGTATGTCTCTAGTGGGGACTCCCTCATGCTCCCCATATTGCTCATTATGTCCACTCCCTGACCTCTGACTTCATCATATTCCGGGTCCATTGTCCCATAGAGCCAGGGGGTCCGACACTCAGCATGTCCCTGGAAGGGGGTCCGACACTCTGCGTACCCTGGGCCTCCATCCCCATCCTATGTATCCTCTGTGTACCCTGGGCCTCCATCCCCATCCTATGTATCCTCTGCGTACCCTGGGCCTCCATCCCCATCCTATGTATCATCTGCGTACCCTGGGCCTCCATCCCCATCCTATGTATC
>NW_017311657.1:1223-1758 GCF_000935625.1 Nanorana parkeri
GTACCCTGGGCCTCCATCCCCATCCTATGTATCCTCTGCGTACCCTGGGCCTCCATCCCCATCCTATGTATCCTCTGCATATCCTGGGCCTCCACCCCCATCCTATGTATCCTCTGTGTACCCTGGGCCTCCTTCCCCATCCTATGTATCCTCTGCGTACCCTGGGCCTCCATCCCCATCCTCGGTCCTCAGGGTGAGACGGCCATTTATTTTTCCAGTGAGAAAACTCACCATCTGAATTCATGGCACGGCCATCACGTGTCGGCTACATACGCCGGTGATGTTGGCCCCGGAGCCCCGACTGTCGTAATCTTCGATATCTGCTTCCATCTCACACTCGGACAGATTGAGGTCTGGGGGACATTTCGGGGGGTCGGCTGCACCAAATATGTAAACTGACCGACTCCAGAAAATATCGAGGCCCAAATCCCCCCAATTCCCGGGAACACCCGCCCTACGGCCCCGATGGCTCTATATTGGGTTCAGTGAGGACCAACGGCTGGTTGTGTGAGTGATTGGGCGGCACCGGCCCCCC
>NW_017311657.1:2175-4818 GCF_000935625.1 Nanorana parkeri
AAAGGGGGGTGCAGACAATAAAAGCCGGGCATAGGATTCTGTGCCAGGCGACATAGAAAAGGAAGCATTGCTTCTGGTTCCAGTGTGGGTGGGATCTTAAAGGGAACCCCACACTTTTGAAGGGCTACATTCAGGTTTACACGGCTCACATGAGGAGTTGGGTTAATACTGCAAAGGAAGTAACGGTATTGTATAAGGGTCAGGGTCCATGCTTGGGGGAGGGGGACGTGATCTCTGAGTGGGGTTACGTGTTCCAGGAGGGAATGGTTATGTTTTTGGGGCGGGTCATGAGCACCAGGGGGGAGTAACATGTTCAGAAAGGGGCGGGGCCAGGGAGGGGAGGGAGGGTCATTGGTTCTGGAAGGGGAGGGGTTACAAGTTCTGGGAGGGGGAATGTAGGTGTTCTTGGTACTGGATTCCCACAACGCTGACCGGACTTCTCACAACGTTCAGCAGGGACCCCGGCGACACTTTCTGCTCTGCACCATATCATACGGCGACCGAAATATCCCGGCACCTCACCGGCGAGCCACAAGAACTGTTTTATTCATGGTCCAGTTCCGGAGATTCAGAGACAACTGAGGGGTACAACCCCCAACGTCCACAGAACAAAGGAGAGAACCGACCCAGACAGCAGCTTGTAGAACCTGGATCAGATGAGGCCGGACCATCCACCTGATAGAACAGAAGACCAGGTGGTGGACCTCCAAACTGGAGGAGCAGAGGCCCCATGCAGTGACGCCGGGAGGCGCAGCAGACATCTTTATGAGCAGACTAGGCCGGCACAACGTGGACCTATCACCGAGGTATGGCGGAAGGAGACCCAGGGAGCCTCCAGTGAGGTCCTTCAGGAAGGACAAAGAGGCCATAGCCGAGAGGTGACCTCAGACCGCCCAAACCACGTCAGCATCGGAGGGAACCCCGCCCCCTTCATGTCAGCATCGGAGGGAACCCCGCCCCCGAGGATGAGACGAGGGAAGGACAATGTCCCGGGTTCTGTATGACAAGAACATAGCAATCTCTAGGCCAGAAAACAACCTTTATCCTTCGTGAGACCCCCCTCAGCGGAGGTGATAGTGACCCGAGAGACCACTGTGCGCATCCATCAGAGATACCGCTGGACGGTTTAACCCTTTCCCTGCCGGCACCGTATCCCTTACTGCGCCGGCTTCAGGCCCCCTGTACACAGACTCGAGGCGGCTATAGCCGACTGTCCAGTGGAAGCAATTCTGGCGGCTTCTAGCAGATCACTTCCACGGGCTGGTAAACAGGCCCCTCTCCCTCCGGCCTGACACCCCCGCCTTCCTTCCTGGGCTCCGCTGCACCTCCTGTGGTCCCGGGACTGGCAGGAAGTGAGGAGAGACCAGTAAACCCCTTTTAGAGTGTAAGCCCTCAGGGGCGGGGCCCTCCTCACCATCTTGTCATGTGATGTCTTCCTCATATTGTACAGCGCTGCGCACACTGTTGGCGCCATATATAAAGCCGGTATAATAATAATAAGCTGATGCCGATCTCCTCCCAGCGGAACTCTGGAGACACCGGGGAGGAAGCTATTCCTGGCCCATGTGTACTTCCCTGAAGTGCAGACCTAACACTAGGGGGTCTAATAGACCCCTAATGTCACCTTAAAGAGTACCTGTCACCACTAATATACTATCATATAGAGGGCTTGTACACCCCCCAATGTGATGGCAATGAGGTCACAAAAGTATTTTTTTAAAATAAAGTTTAAAAAAAATAAACCCCCCGAAAAGTTGGAGTCCCCCGCTGGCCTAGAAACGTGAAGAGACGTCGGGCGCGCTTATGTACAAAAATGACGATTGCGCAACGCGTGATTCGCCGCGCGTGCCGGGGGTGAGAGCGGTGATTCCCGGGGGCCGATATTCGTGGCTGACCCGAAACCGGCTACCTGTACGGGGTTGTGAGGCGTCGCCTGCGGACAGTTTGGGGTTCCGTACTTTGCCGGTTTTTAGGCTTGTTGGTCTCTATTTGCTCGTCTTTTATATTTATCGGGTTTTATCTTCTGGAGATGAAGCGACGCATGGTTCTGACCGACGCATGTCATCGAGTTCTAACATGGAACGGAAACATTCGCAAATGCCGTCATTTCACCCGAGAGACAGGGCCGGATTTACTCTCCCTGCTGCCCCAAGGCCAGGTTCCGCAATGCGCCGCCCCCCTCCCCCGCCATCAATGGAGAATGGCAGACGGATGGCGGGGCGGCGGGTACGTTTTACATTTTTATTTTGTTTCTTTATTTTTTTAGAACTTTTTTATTTATCTTTTCGTTTACCTTTTTTCTTATTGTTTAATAATTTGTTTCTTATTATTTTTTACATTTTTTTATTTGTTTATATTTTTTATCAATGTATTTTTTTTCCACCTAACTTTATTGCTATCACACAGGAGATAACAATCCCCCTGTGTGATAGTAATTGGAGACGACAGGTTCTCACACCCAATACAGGAGTTCTAGCGCAGCGCTGTGCTGCAACTCCTGTGACAGGTGAGAGAGGAAGAGCGCAGCACGGCACGGCACGGCACGGCTCTCCCCTCTCACTGTGTACACGGAGCGGCGGGGTTCGCTCTGCTCTCTGCATCGGGGGCCAGTAAGAGGAGAGAGGTACCGGTGCGGGGGTGCCC
>NW_017311657.1:4954-5350 GCF_000935625.1 Nanorana parkeri
GGACCGAGATCCCACCGCATCACCGGAGGAGGTCTACCGGGAGCCACATGACCCCCCCATAAAGGACTTCATTAAGGAATGGGAGGCCACTGAAAACGATGGCCAAGGCCGGTATTTGTCCTTTGTTCCCAGCATGCACCTGGCTGGAATCTATAGAACGATCCGGACTTCTATATTCCTATAAATCCCCCGATGACGGAACCTTTGCCCTGCGCCTCCAACAACGCAGAATGATGACGTCTACTTCCTACTACGCGGGCAGCGAGCCTCCTTCTGGATTTGTGGCTGCGCATGCGCATTAGGCCCCATGTGCACGAAGATCTAATAATTACATTCACATTTATTGCTGCCTAGTAACACACCTCTGTCCTCTCATGACTCTTCCTATGGAGGCCA
>NW_017311658.1:0-1218 GCF_000935625.1 Nanorana parkeri
CTTCCCACCGTCCCTCTACTCCCTGCTGCCCCTCCACTCCCCGCCGTCCCTCTACTCCCCGCTGCCCCTCTACTCCATCCACCGCAACGCATGCCAGCTCATTACTGTGCGTTGTGCAGCATTACATTGCAGCGCATTGTCACAGAGAGTTGCATTAGGGTGTCATTCAAATGGAGGCGAACGCACATAGCGCTGCACTATAGCATGCGTTCTCAGCCAGCTGTGTGACAACAAACGGGACTCGGTGACCCTGTGAACGCGGCTCCCAGTCCCTCCCTCCCTCCCATGCGTTGTCTCATGGACGGCTACAGGGAAATATAAAGGAAACAATGTGTCTGGCGGCGCACACGTCTGTAACTTCCCGCGTGTGCTCGCACACGTGTGACTGCTGTGTACCCATACACGTCGGTGACAACACGTGTCAGTCCTCATGCCGGAGTACAGCGGGGTCTGACGGAGGCCGCCGCCGTCGTTATATGTAGTTTGGGGTCAGCGATCGGCCCGGCATGCAGAACGATTCCTACAGGTTTCCTTTCTGTGTAATTATTCGGGGGGAGAAGCTCTGCAATGCGTGTCCCTTCGCTGCGTTTTGTTCTGCAAGTCCTGAGATTTACACTGCTCTGCCACATAGCACAATGGGTCTTGTCCCGCCCCCAGCCTGTGATTGGACAGTGAAAGGAGAAGCAGCAAACTAATGAGCTCATCTCTCCGTCACTCCGCTCTCTCCTCCTATCCGCATGTTGTCAGCCTATGACCTGATTGGCTCCTTGTGCTGCTTCTTCCTCTCACACTCCAGCTCTGCTCTCCGGGTCATATGTAGGAAGTGACACGGCTCGGAGACCGTCCCCAACACAGAACAACCATTACCTGGCCGGCCGTGTCCAGCAATTCCATGGTGACAACCTCGTCCTCCAATGTTGTCTGGTGCCGATACGTCGACTCTGAAGAGACGGGAGAGAAGAGATGACAACGCATGACGGGGTCACCGGCCTCCAATGGAGGAGAAATACAACCTGAGACAACGATGACATGAGACGTCAACCCTGAACCCAACCCCCTAATCCCAACCCCCTAATCCCAACCCCCTAATCCCAACCCCCTAATCCCAACCCCCTAATCCCAACCCCCTAATCCCAACCCTCCAATCCTAACCCTCCAATCCTAACCCTCCAATCCTAACCCTCCAATCCCAACCCCCTAATCCCAACCCCCTAATCC
>NW_017311658.1:2075-2719 GCF_000935625.1 Nanorana parkeri
TTGGTGAGTGAGAATCTTTCCTTCTACTGGGTCTTGTGACTTTTCCTGCGTCACTGAGAGAGAAAAAAGGAAAGTAAATTCCCCCAATAATGAGTCTCGAGAGAAGTGTCAGCTCCGCCCCCTCCTCCTCTCCACCAATCCTGGAGAGCCTAAACAGTTCCCCTTCTGCCCCACATCCCTCTGCTGAGGAAGAATCTGCCCCGGAGGTTCTTCAATCAGACCGGAGCAAGGTGTAGACATGAATTGGAATGGAGAGATCGTGCAGGAGCAGAGCGGCTCATCCAGTAACAGGGCTGCAGATCTCCCCCTTGTGGTGCCTTCAGGTATCATCAGTCCCTGCGGAGTCCCCCACTGCAACCTGCATCAGAGCTGAACATGGAACCTCGAGTCCTGCCGCTGTCATTCCTGAGCCTCTGCTGCCTGATGAGGTTCCAGCATTAGAGAATGGAGCCCCATGTACAGCCGGGGGCTCCTCCCATCTCAGGGGGCTCCTCCCATCTCAGGGGGCTCCATAGAAATGTATTTGAAGGCTGATATAGGGGGGTGGATGACACACGTAGTGGCGGGGTGATGGAGTGGCGGGGTGATGGAGTGGCGGGTGATGGAGTGACGGGGTGGCGGGTGACGGGGTGGCGGGTGACGGG
>NW_017311658.1:4304-5349 GCF_000935625.1 Nanorana parkeri
GTCATGCACTCACCGAGGGTCGGGTCGTACTCCCAGATGAATCTTTTGGTTAAGAATCTCACAACCAGAGCTGAAAAAAGACATAACAGAAGATGAATGATTGGAGATTATTGATGATCCTCATGTATCCGGAAGCCACAAGCTGGTGTCCCCTATTATTGCCCCCATAGGGCACAGGAAGTGAGGGGAAAGCTCCCCATAGGGCACAGGAAGTGAGGGGAAAGCTCCCCATAGGGCACAGGAAGTGAGGGGAAAGCTCCCCCATAGGGCACAGGAAGTAAGGGGAAAGCGCTCCCCATAGGGCACAGGAAGTGAGGGGAAAGCGCTCCCCATAGGGCACAGGAAGTGAGGGAAAAGCGCTCCCCATAGGGCACAGGAAGTGAGGTGAAAGCTCCCCATAGGGCACAGCAGGTAGACCCTGAGAGAGGTTCTAAACCTTCCTGACTCTGTTGGAGGAACGTCCTCTCTCTTCACGTTCCGTCTGACACCAATAATTCAGACAATGAGCCGGAATCCCCCAAATAGGAGCACAGTCAGCGATAAAACATCGGCCGAGGGTCTAACCCTTCCACACTTGTCTGGAGCTGAGCTTCCTGAGGCCTTATTAATCCCGGAGACATTGCAGCACGCTATGAGGGACACCAGCCGATCAATGAGCCCCAATATCTGATCGATCAATAGCGGCGTCTGAAGAAGGAAATATTCCCATTGCAGAATTCTCACCGTAACTTACCAGATTTACCGACTCCGGCTCTGCCAAACACCGCGATCTTCACCTCCATACTCTTCGCCATGGCAACAGGGAAATGATTGATCGGCTGTAATCGTTAATCCAACAACCTTTATGGTGAGCGAACCATCTCCACGTTCTCCACACCGGTGCAATCTACAACCTATGAAGACACAATGGAAGGAAATGAGGAATTATACCGTACAGGACCGGAAGGCCGGCGCCATCAGATGTCCAGTCTGCCCACATCTGATGTTATACCTCCCATGGGGAGACCCCGCTGTGCCCATTATGAGGGGCCCCCACCATCCCTGT
>NW_017311659.1:0-649 GCF_000935625.1 Nanorana parkeri
TCAAGAGGCAGTTCATTTTCAAAGGTGGCCAGTGCGGGCGCAAAGGGGGCCAATGCAGCTCTCTGGCGTTCAGATGGGCTCTGAATGTGGGCTTTGGGGGGCCAGTGTGGGCTTTGGGTGGTCAGTGCAGGCTCTGGTCGGTCAATGTGGACTCCAGGTGCTCAGCGCCGGCTTTGGGCAGTCAGTGCAGGCTCCGGGCAGGCAGTGCTGGCTTTGGGCGGTCAGTAGGGGCTCAGGGTTGTGAGTAGGGTCTCACCAGTCTTGCCAGAGTGCAGCATTATTTTCAGGCATTGATCGGTCTCAATCAGGCAGTGGCAGCCCTCTATTCAGGCATAATAGAGAGCCGCTCGTTACTCACTAGGGTGCCCCGAGAGGCCCCAGCGAGTCGCCCTCTAATGTGCCTGAATAGAGGGCAGCTGCTGCCTGATTGAGACTGGTCACTGCCTGCTGCCCTCTGTTCTCAAATATTAGAGGGCGGCTTGCTGGGGCCTCTCATAGACACCTTCCATGCTCATCTATAACAATGGTGGCGCGACTATGCAACTGACAATGTTTCTCATGTTGATGACTATATACTTTTCTGGGAGGCTGCAAAGGCGGTGCTTTGTGGTAAGATTTTGGCCTATGCAACCTCCCGGAAAAAAATGAC
>NW_017311660.1:0-351 GCF_000935625.1 Nanorana parkeri
CGGCCGCTATGGGCCCCGGGCACAGGGGGGCCCGGCCAGGACACCCCCCCTGATACCGTGCGGGCCGCCTGGGTCGCTATGGGTTTTGAACACGCTGCTGTTCAGATCACCGTGATCTGTGCAGCGCTGAGTTCTCTTCCATAGCCGCTGCTGAGTCAATGAGAGTCAGCAGCGGCGTTGGAGGAGGCTGGACGTGGCGGGGAGGAGGAGGCGGGGCCCGGGGGTCAGCATCAGAGAAAGAGGCGGGCCGGTGATGGAAGAGGAGGCGGGCCCGGCGATGGAGGACGGAGTGGGCCCGGCGACGGAGGATGGAAGACGAAGACGGAGGAAGAAGAGGTGGACAGGTAAGGA
>NW_017311660.1:5113-5345 GCF_000935625.1 Nanorana parkeri
TTATTCTGGAAGAGTGCAGGATTGGACCCTGTGGTCAAATAAACAAATGATATGCACCTGTCACATGTGAGTGCGGAAAAACTGTAGCTTAGTCGGTGGTGCACGACACCGAAAATATAACTTAAAGATGGCGTAATAATCTCACACCAACGTAGGCGGCCCAGGAAATCTTCTGAATCCAGAGATCCCCGATCTATTCGGTGACATCGGCATCAGGGGATTGATAGCTGCT
>NW_017311661.1:0-1442 GCF_000935625.1 Nanorana parkeri
ATTTTACAACCCCAGCAGGCACCCAAGCATGACCACTCTTACATGGATGTATCTTCTTAGATAAATACAAAGCAAGGCTGGTGTCACGGTTGCACATGTGCTTGAACCATATAAGCATACAGGTCTATGCACTCATCTGTGAAAGATGATATTTGTAAGCCACGTTAGTTAATTATGCTGCCTGCAATACACAAAGCCAGCTTTAGTTTTTTTTAATGAAAAGCCTCTTGGGGTTTATTCCCAACATAGTGTGCGTTAACGCATGTTGCATTGTGGAAACTAACTTGAAAATCAAACTCCAAGTTCAAGATGCAAAATGGAGAATGGGGAACTTTGTTTCTCATGCACTTCAATGTAAACACACCGTCGGAAACTATTGGAAAAAAAAATGTATGGTGTCTTTGCGCTTTGCTTGCACTGTAAAATGTAATAAAAACTATGATAACATCTCTGGTAGAAATTAACTCTTAACGAACCCTTAAAATGTGTGATGTTTTGCACTGCAGTAATTTCATCATGGGCTATAGATAATATCTGCACAAAGCTTGGCGCACGTGTATGTATGTATGCATGTGTATATATAGGAGAAAGCAATATTAAGATCAGTGCAATTAAATTTCTATCACAATTATGGGTCTTTCGGTGTGGACATTTTTCTGTTAGGAGATTAAGAAATGAATCCTACAAGTGATAACATAAAACAAACAGGACATTAAGAGTTAGGATGTTAAAACTGCAAAGGTTATAAATGAAAAAGACACACAAACACAGCACAGAGTAGCGAACTACTGCAAAAAAAATGCAGTACTGCACCAAAATACAGTCTCTGCTATATATACACAATAACCAGAAGACCCGTAACTACCTCTGTATGGTATAAACATACAATAAGTCCCTCACTCACCTGGAGGTTCGCCCAATTGGTGGTGCTGCTGCAGCATCCCCCGAGGATTCTGCATTATCATTTAACACCTCTATATCATCATCTCTGCAGGAGGGGAAATACACACCCTATGTTAAAACTAACCATCCTAGTAAAGCTTTACACCAAGCAGTCATGTTAGCATATCAATATATACAACCATTTAGCAACAAAAAGGTAGGTATGAATATCTAAGAAATGATACAATAGAAGGGAGTGGATAACAACAGTGAGAAAGGGAACTCTATTAGAAAGCGGATTATTTCCATTCAAACGTCTTCTATTCTTGTGTCTAGACTATACTTACAGAAAGAGAGAAAGAATACTGCTCGTAATAAAAAAAACAAAAACATAAATTTTACTACATTATCTGAACACGGTCTTCTATTTTCCCTATGGTTTACTACCATATGTTTATTCTCAATATTCTGTTAACAAATTTATTGAGGGAAAAAAAAAACCTCACATTTCTGTTCAACATTAAAGTGAAATTAAACCCTCAGATTTTTTAACATAAAAC
>NW_017311661.1:2290-5343 GCF_000935625.1 Nanorana parkeri
GATAGGCAGAGCCAGCTGTCAATCAGCCAGATTGGTGGATCCGTCCTGGTTGAGGAGCTCTCAGGGTATAGCGAGTTATAGCTCGCTATATACTAAGCTTTGGGTCACGGGAGGTTAGTATATGTCCTCCCATGACCCTTAAGAGAACTATGGGGGAAAAAAAGTTACCCCATAGTTCTCTTTTAGAGAAAAAAAAAGGAGTACACATAGTCCAACTGCTTATGACTCTGGATGCATAATGGAACATGCAGTTTTCGCAGAAGTTTTATTCATATACTCAGTGTTAGCAAAGTCTTTAAAAGTTTATTTGAATGCAATGCTTTATATTGACTAACGCAATAGACAAAATAAAATGCAAGACTTAAAACAAAAAGTTTATTTCCTTCATTAATCATTAAGGATCATTTCTGGCATTATGTCTGATGCTTCAACTTTGCTCTCATTGATGGCTATGGGTGGCCTTAAAAGCTTGTTCCAGCAACTAAGCATATTACTTTGCTACACTAGGGAGAAATGAACACTTCTGACCTTCTGGAGCACCTGTCTCAAATAAATATTTCAACTTTGAAAGTCTCCTCATTCCCACATGTTGGACGAAGTGCAATGTGAAGAGGAAAGGAAGCAATCAACTACACTTTTGCAGCTTTATCAGGCAAATCACTTGAAAAGTAGTAGTGGGGTTGTGCTGCTATAGTTCTAAAAGACAGTTATTTCCTTACCGCACATTCTATAGGAGATATCTGCCCATCTCCAGGTCGTCCAATTCAAAAAGCATCCTGCTGTTTGCCTGATATTTGAAAAATGTACATCAAATATCGCATCTGTTTCCCCTTTATAACGACATACTCATAGGGGATCGTAGTCCATCACCCTTTGAAAGCATTAAAGGATATCTGTAGGATATCATACTAGCCCTTCAAGATCACACACACTTCTTGTTCCTGGCGATTGGTTGTGCTACTAATTCTCACTTTCCATTTCTTACATTTTCCAGAAATCACCTACTCCTACCCCCAGTTTTCCCTGTACTCTACATATGAAACGTTTTGCTCATTATTTTACGAATCGTTTCTTTTAAAGTGGACCTTCATTGCCTTTTTCTTCTCTAATGAATATTGCTCCCCCTACCTTTGCATGAAATCAGTGACATTTCTTTTTTTTAAATATCTTTTTTTGGAACACAACCTGTTCTTCCATATTTCTTGCCCAGGCGAGATTGACATCCCAAGCTGCTCAAAGCCTCCTGGCCTACTCAGGTCACACATCCTAGGTGGCTTCAGGGCAATCTAGAATACACTGTGCATATAAAGAGGGGGCCGGCTGCAAGAACTTAAGACAGCTGACTCTCGATGATGTAAGCAAAGGTGTCAGTGCAGGAGTTGGGTTGCAGTGTCCTTCTGCTGATTAGAGCAGGACAATGCTGGATTAGCTGGATGTGTAGGTAAGTTTGGCGTATAACCCAAGAAACCAGGTGAGGCTCCATTCACAGAGGGAGCCGCTCGAAAAACAGAAATACAATGCACTTTAACCTCCCTGGCGGTATTCCCGAGTGTGGCTCGGGGTTAATTTTAACAGCGGGAGGCGGAGCCGACGGGAAATTCAAAAGTGAAAACATGCAATATACACACAGAATACACACAATACAATGCAATCTGCTACAATTACATTTATATATCAAAACCATTTCACTTCAATTTTGTCCCCAGAGCTTTGTCCAGTGCCCTGACTGCACTTTTACTGTTCTTTCTGCCTGGAAACTTGAGAAAGTGCATGGCATCAAAAAATCGTCCCTTTAGGTCAAAAGCGGTTTTAGACCAGGTAGAAGACAGCGATAGTAAATTAGAATCACTTGATCATACATCAGACCGCCAGGGAGGTTAAATGTGCAGTGTAAAGACATTTGCTGCGGCCCGCAAAATAGTCCAAGCTCCATTTTTTGGAGTTTGGGCGTTCGCGGCTATACAACAGCTGCAAACGAGGGGAATCCATGCAGTGGTTTCACTTATAGCGTTTGCGCCCACGTTCGCGGCTATACAATAGCTGCAAATGAGGGGACTCCATGCAGTTGTTTCACTTATAGCGTTTGCGCCCTGTGCGTCCTTCCGAACGGAAAACGGTGTGGGTAACACTATATGTGAATGGAGCCTAAGGGAGAAGGGGAACAGAAAAAGAAAAAAGGAAAAGAAAAAAAAAACCACCACCACAAGGGACGCAGTTCCTCTTTAACAAGAACATGATAAAGTACACCACAAGAAAATAACATGCAATAAGCAAAATAAAATGCTATGTGCCTTTATTATGTGACACACACCATAAACATGAATAGTTCTGAAGGTGGTAGAAAAGACAGTTAATGAGCCTCACTTTGTATCTTTCTCATTTTCTGCATTGAGACGATTGGCTTCCTGAGCTTTCTCAGCCATCCAACGACTCACTAGCTCCTGGTTATCCTCTGTGGTTTTCCGCAGTTTTTCTTCCAAAGCGTTGAAGGTTATCTGTAGGGCGTCGTACTCGTCTTTCAAGGTCTGATTGGCTCGCTCCAGTTCTTGCAGCTTATTCTTCAAGTCTTGGCACTCTACTTCCAGTGAACCAATGGTACGGATATATTCCTCAATCCTGCAAAAGCAAAGAGGGCAGCAGTTTCAGGACTGCATACAATAGTAAGGGGACTTCAAGATAAACGTAATATGGGGGACAAAAACAAAAAATCACTCGTAGGAATATCAGAAAGAGAAGGGAAACCAGGCATATAGCAGAATAAATCAGAAAAATAGAAGTATAACAAAAGGGTTTCTACTCACGTCTCTTTGTTAGCCTGGATTTCTTTGTCCTTCTGATGCATCTGGCTGTTCAGGTCTATGACTGTCTGAGCCAGCTAACAGGGAGGGGGACATAGACAATTACTGACAGCCCAGGGAAAACAGATCAAACAATGTATCTAAAATGTTCATCTTGACCGAGGCTACACAAAACTGCTACTGTTTAACTGTTCACCACTAACTGAACTTGTTTAAGTACATAAAAAATAAAAATCATGTAAACAAGAAGCGTCT
>NW_017311662.1:0-5341 GCF_000935625.1 Nanorana parkeri
TAATGTCTTTATTCAACCTCAAATACTATGTAACAATAAGAACGAGGCCGGGGGAAACTCGAGTGAAACACCGGTAATGGTTCTGATGAGAGTGCGTATTTCTTCCCCAAAGGGGGGTGAGCAGATGGGGTATGACCACCAGATGTGAGGGAGTGTGCCAATATCGTGAGAGTAGCGCCAACCCGTTTCGGGGAACGTCTGGGCAGAAACGGGGGAGTATAACTCTGTGATATGACACTACTAGCACTGCACATGGAGCACAGACTGTCTCTCCATCACCAACCCCAACACACACTGACAGGAGGATGCTGGGAGAGCCGCCTGTTATAGAGATGGGGCCGCCACATTCTCCAAGCCCCGTTACTGACCAGAATTCTACAACAGACCAGAGGTCACAGGTCATGCAAAGCATTATGGGGGTTGTCACAAACCCAACTTGGTAGCGAATGCGCACCACATCCCTACATGTGACCTCCCAGAATCCTCCTCACCTCTCCGGTCAGCAGGTAGATGATCTCCAGGGTGAGGTTTAGTATCCTCTCAGTCATGTGACTCCGCTCCTCCTCCATCTTCACCGGTGGGGTCATGTGATCTCTGTGGACGGATAATGGAGAATTATCTGGTTGTATAATATTAGGATGGGGATATAAGGGGGTAATAGGTGGGCTGCCCCCAGTGGGAATTGCCCCATGTAGATGGGGTCACTCAGTGTTTGTTGGGTTTCTTGCCCCCTACAAACCTGTTATGTTTCCTCCTCCCGGCCTGATCAGACATGACACTTCCTGTTTTGTCTCTGATCTATATTTCTTAGTTGTGGATCTGCAGACAAGGAACGATAAATAGAATCTTTCTCTAATTGTCTGATGGTCACCTTTGTCCTTTGGGGGGGACTAGAGGAGCTATTGTCAGCTGTGGGGACCTCTACTAATACAGCGGGGGAGGGACTTAAATCTGAACGTGGTGTGACGGGACCGGCCCGGTTCTCAGGGACATCATCATCAGTATACTCCGGCAGCGCGGACTTTGGATGAGGAATTATTTGTGATCCTCTTTTACAATTCTCAGCCCCCCAATCTACTATTATCTGACTCATCTCAGGAAAGAAAGGGCTTTTTTTCTGGCAGGTTCAGCGGGGACTCGTGTGTCCTCATCACGGGGTACTCGGCCCGCTTTGTCCAGCAGAAGTCGGAGCCCCAAAACCATTCTCATTATTTCATATCAGAAAAATGTCTTCTTTTCCTGTCCTGTGACTGGAGACAGACGTGTTTGTATGAAGAGCCAACAGGCCCAGTCCATACCCACCAACAGTCCCGGAATTTGGTGGACTATCCCAGAATTTTATCCCCATGTCCCACTGCCGGCTTTTCCTGCACACAAACTGCCCGCAGTGATGAGTCTTCTTTTCCCCATGACAGACTAAGCGGGTTTTTATGCTCTGGTGGATCATATGGAGGAATTGGTGAAGTCAGGAAGTTCTGCTCATGAACCATTTAATCCTGAGGGAGAGAGCGGAGTGCCGTGCACCAGAAAGGCAACTTCAGGGGCTGATAGGCAAGGAAAACATTAGGGGCCACAGAGCATGCTGGGAGATGTAGTTGGTTGATATACCACCATTATTTTAGTACTGAAGTCTCAGGTGGGGCTCCTCTCTGACCTTCTCCCTCTGCGAGGAGATGTCACTGACACTAATGTCCCCCATCCCTAGCAAACACAAATTCCCTCCCCCCCCCCACATTCCTCTAATGCCTGACTTCTTCTCTGCTGGAGGTAGAAAAGGACAGACCTCTGTGAATGACGTGGAAGTTCTTGTCTCTGCTCCAGGAGAATGGAATGTAGGTGGTATGATACAGCAACTAAAAATGAAGGATGAGGATGGTGGGACTGCTGCTGGATGGCTGATGTCCTCCGCCTGGAGCGTGGCCTCCTTACCAGCACTCAGACACTGAGCCACCTTCTCCCGCTCTGATCACCCCGCTCTCTTCCTCCCTCCTTCACCGCCAATCCTCCTCCTGAGAAGAAAGGAAGACCTGAGCTCGTGCTGACATCTGCTCGTGTCTCCTCCTGGAGCAACCCAGAGATGGAGCGCTCGAAGAATTCTGGCTGGATTATTGGAGGAGGAAGAGAAGACATGAGCAGTGCTGAGCTCTGTGTGCTCGGTGTTGGGAGGAGGAAGATGGAGCCACCACTGCAAAACACACAACTCACCCACACTTCACTAAATCCCTCCACTGATGTGTCCCTATGAAGAAGCTCTCCCTGTCCACTCACCAGACACTCTGACACCACTCATGCTTATAGTGAGGGGCGGGGTAATCCACCTACTGCACCATCATTGGCTGATGACCAGGGACAAAGGCTGTGCAGAGCACTATGGGTGAGCTCCAAAACTAACCATCTGCAAATTTGACCAAAATTGAAATCTTGGAAAATGGGGTCAAATTTCTGAATCTCATCCCTCATACAAGAGACTGCTAAGGTGACACATCTCCAAAATGAAGACCATGTTCCGATCCCACAATTTGGTAAAAGTTTCTACCGTGAAGGGGTTAATATATATACGTATCCTCACTATATAATATATATATATATATATATATATTTATATATATATAGTGTGTAGCAGCATCTGCTGGAGATAAAAAAAATCAGAGTGACTATGGAGGACGGATATGACGGGGGGGTTTATTGGGTGTAAATATAAAATCGTATTACCTCCTCTGCTGCCAATTCCAGAGATATCTCCTTTATACGGCTTCCTCTCTCCCGGAACTTCCTGTCTGTATGTGACATCACTTCCCATCTCTACTTGACACCACTTCCTGTCATAGAGACTCTCGGTATAAATGAAGTCACCACCTTGTGGAGCTCAGAGGAACTGCAGCCTCGAGAAACGTCTCGTAGAGTGAACTCTGCCTTGTCATTGTTGCCGAGTGTCCCGGATGGTCATCAGTCACGCCTAGACCCAGCTAGTCCACTCAGCTGCTAAGGCAGGGCTTTGGCAATGGGCAGACATGTGACCCCCTTCCCGAGCGCAATCCAAGGTCGAGGCAGGCAACAAGGGTCAGAGGCGATAGCCGGTCCAGGGTCGGTACACGGGAAGTCAGCAGAGGGTTCAGGTAACAGGCAGCAAGTCACATAGGAGGAGAGCTTCGTATGTCACACCAAGAGGTGGAATAACTCAGCACTGAGCCAGGGCTCTGGCCAGGTTTTTATAGCCAGGGGGTGTGAGTCCGCCCCCTGGTCTCCGAGGCGACCAGGAGCCCTCCCTTCCCGAGCGCCAATGAAAGGCGTGTGTGTGTGTGGGCTGGGGAACCTCCCCCAGCAAGGCCACAACTGAAGCTCAAATAGGTACACGTGCGTTGCGAGCACGGGCCCGGGATGCGCGCGCAGCCTGTGTACTGCGCACCCGGCGCGTAGCTCGCGCACGCGTAGTGGCCGCTGTTGCTCCCGTGGGTCTTCCAGGCTGAAGGGAGGTCTGTACCCTATGCCGTACCGTCTGACCTCGTGGGGGGGGCGACGCCCCTGGCATCCTGACATTTGCTCAGTCAGGTTGGATGGGGACCGTCGGTGGACAGCCATTTTCAGGTCTCTACAGAGGTGTGCTGTAGGGTTGAAGTCGGGGCTCTGGCTGGGTCCCTCTAGGACATTCACAGAGTTGTCCCTAAGTCACTCCTGTGTTGTCTTAGGATCGTTGTCATGTTGGAAGGTGAACCTTCGGCCCACTCTGAGGTCCTGAGCACTCTGGAACAGGTTTTCATTGAAGATATCCCGTACTTTGCTCCATTCAGCTTTCCCTCAACCCTGACCAGTCTCCTTGTCCCTGCTGCTGAAAAACACCCCCACAGCATGATACTGCCACCACCATGCTTCACTGCTGGGATGGTATTGGGCAGGTGATGAGCGGTGCCTGGTTTCCTCCAGACATAATGTTTAGAATTGAGGCCAAACAGTTCAGCCTTGGTTTCATCAGACCAGAAAATCTTCCTCACAGTCGGAGAGTCCTTCAGATGTTTTGCACTGAGGAGAGGCTTCCATCTGGCCACTCTGCCATTAAGGCGGGATCGGTGGAGGGCTTCAGTGATGGGTTGTCCTTCTGGAACTTTGTCCCATCTCCACACAGGATCTCTGGAGCTCAGTTAGAGAGACCATCGGGTTCTTGGTCACCTCTCTTACTAAGGCCCTTCTCCCCCAAATGCTCAGTTTGGCCGGGCGACCAGCTCCTGGTTGTGCCAAACTTCTTCAGTTGGAGAATTATGGAGGCCGCTGTGCTCCGGGGAACCTTCAGTGCAGCAGACTTTTTTTTGTAGCCTTCCCCAGATCTGTGCCCGGCCATAATCCCGTCTCTGAGCTCTGCAGGCGGTTCCTTCACCTCTGACCCAGTATCTCAGCTGTGAGGCCCCCTATAGGGAGGTGTCCACCTTTCCCAATCATTTCCAAACATTGTCATGTACCCCAGGTGGACCCCAATCAATGTCATGTACCCCAGGTGGACTCCAATCAATGCAATGTACACCAGGTGGACCCCAATCAATGTCATGTACCCCAGGTGGACTCCAATCAATGCCATGTATCCCAGGTGGACTCCAATCAATGTCATGTACCCCAGGTGGACTCCAATCAATGTCATGTACCCCAATCAATGTCATGTATCCCAGGTGGACTCCAATCAATGTCATGTACCCCAAGTGGACTCCAATCAATGTCATGTACCACAGGTGGACTCCAATCAATGTCATGTACCACAGGTGGACCCCAATCAATGTCATGTACCCCAGGTGGACTCCAATTAATGTCATGTACCCCAGGTGGGCTCCAATCAATGTCATGCATCCCAGGTGGACTCCAATCAATGTCATGTACACCAGGTGGACTCCAATCAATGTCATGTACCCCAGGTGGACTCCAATCAATGTCATGTACCCCAGGTGGACTCCAATCAATGTCATGTAACCCAGGTGGACTCCAATCAATGTCATGTACCCCAGGAGGACTCCAATCAATGTCATGTACCACAGGTGGACTCCAATCAATGTCATGTACCACAGGTGGACCCCAATCAATGTCATGTACCCCAGGTGGACTCCAATTAATGTCATGTACCCCAGGTGGACTCCAATCAATGTAGTGTACCCCAGGTGGACTCCAATCAATGTTGTGTACCTCAGGTGGACTCCAATCAATGTTGTGAACCCCAGGTGGACTCCAATCAATGTTGTGTACCCCAGGTGGACTCCAATCAATGTCATAGACTCCCCCTGACATGTAGGGCACCCACAGATTCCACCTTACATCTAGGGCACCCCCAGATTCCACCTTACATCTAGGGCACCCCCAGACATCT
>NW_017311663.1:0-1614 GCF_000935625.1 Nanorana parkeri
CCATCTGTATGTAATCCCCGCATCCCTGAGAACTTGCAGGTGTGTCTCGGCTCAAGAAGTGCGGAGCGGTATCAAGAAGCAGCCATCTTGCACCGTCGCGCGCATGCACCCCCCCAATGCCTTTTTGGAAACCATTTAGTACAACATATGTCTTATTATGCATATTTCATCCAAAAAGAGCAGATTGTGTGGAAATACTAAGAAAGTGTGGAGATCACAGTAAATTTCCTGAAAGCCACACAGCTGAAAGTATCTGTGAAATGCTGTCTTCCACTGATGACACAGAGGACTGTATTCCATTGGAAACCTATCTTCGTAAGTAGCAGTTTATATTCTTGTGTGAACAACACTGAAATATAACCTTAATCAATGTAAAATGTGACGCTGTTATATGTGTAATTGGTGCAGCATTTGGCATTCTACATATTGCATCTCAGGGACATCAGATCTAAAAACTGTACTTATTGTCTGGGCCGTGCTGTGAATGTGGCCAATTGAGGAGCGTGATTCAGGCAGCATTCATAAAGGGTGGCACTGAGGCCAGAGTGTCCATCAGTAACGCTGAGCCAAGCTCAACGTTTCTCAGCTCCCTGTCAGACAACTGCCTGTCACATTGGCTGGCGCAGCAGACGAGCCTCTTTAGTGACATGGGGCCTATTAACACCGTGCACTGGCCAGACAGAATTTTTACTCAGTGATGCTAAGTTGATGCTAAAAGCTACACTTTTAACAGGCCAACTGTGTGCGTGCGTGTGTGAGCACGCGCAGGCAGACAACTTTACTGCCACCCAAGGCTGCCATCTTTAGTGCAACCTTATATTACTAAGGTCTCAACACGTCAATCCCCTTTGATCACGGGTGGGACGAAAACCCAATGCCTCCAGTAGAAATGGTCCTCCTTTACTCTACCACTTTTGCTTGCACTTTCCTCTGTGGCTATCTCCGTTGATAAACACTTGCGCTCCCAAACAGTATTCAGGACTCGTTTTATAAGTAGGGACAAAAAGCAGAAGATGGTGTACTCCCAGGCTCCTACCTACGTACGTTATGTCCAAAAACACGTGACTTTGTTTTTTTTTATTAGGCATTAATATTTTAATATCAGTTATAATTTAGCTAATATATGAATATTGTGAGGTTCATTTACTAAAGGAGTGCAGTATGTTCACATAGCTTAGTAAATATAGTGGTTATACGCTAAGGAAAAAAATTAAACCCTATTTTTCTTTCTTTGCACATGATTCGATGTCTAAAGTGAACACAGCACAAAACTTACTACCGGTAGTGGAAAGTGAACATGCTCTACTCCTTTTATTAAATCAACCCTAATATGTGCAGGAAAGTCAAACAGCTGTGGTCTTCTAAAGCTATTTCTAATTTTACTATGGTTGGGTCCATTTTATCACTGCACTCCATACAATGTTATTTAACTTTAGTGTTTAAAAAATTTAAATGTGTTTAACTATACTTGCTTTGACAAATGGCCTGAAGTAAAGTAAAGACAGGATTTATATAATACCCAGATTTTGGCCAGGGCCGGATTTACTCTCTCTGCTGCCCCAAGGCCAGGTTCCTTAATGCATTCCCCCTACCCGCCAAAAAAAAGCCCCCCCC
>NW_017311663.1:2898-5333 GCF_000935625.1 Nanorana parkeri
CCCCCCCACCATGGAGAGTGGCAGACCTGTAGGCTGCATACAAAACAAGCAGCGATTTCCCCGCGATACATTTAGCTATGCTTGCCCAAAGCAGGGCTAGATGTAGAAAACAACTACGAGCCCAGTGCCCAGAACTGCATGTCCTCGGCATCGGGAGATAAGAATTCCACACCCCTGCTGCCCCTCTACTCCCTGCTGCCCAGAGGCCGGGCTTTGGTTGGCCTTGTGGATAATCCAGCCCTGACTGTGGCACTTTCTGAGGTGAAGGACTTTGTCATGTGGTTGTAAGGTCACAGGTGCCTGTGTGGGGACTGGGGTCTCTGAGTGTGAGCTCAAAGCAAATTCAAATTTGTCGGCCAGAAGGCTGTAAACATTTATGTTACACTTGATGCACCCTGGCAGCATATATAATGCTTTTTTTCATTGGAAACCTATTCAGAGATACCGGCATTGTTGTCAGCGGACATATTTACACATACACACATGGTTAATTTGTCAGCATGTGCACTTAAGCTTTAGTAAATCCGGCTCAGTCATGTATAAAAAGGAGTATACTATATATTGTTTTGATTTTCAGGCCGATTGAACTATTCAGGAGCTGCAATGCACAATCAGACCAGGGAGCAATGAATGACATGAAGCTATGGGAGAAAGGAAGTATCAAGATGCCTTTCATGAACATTCCAGTTCTAGATATCCGAAAGTGTCATCCAGAAATGTGGAAGGCAATTGCTTGCTCTTTACAGATAAAACCTTGTCATGGTAGATCTCGGGGCAGCATAATTTGCAAGTAAGTGGAATCTATTACTATAATTTTCTAGTTTATTAAATATATCAGCTATTTGACATCACTAAGAGCTGGCCGGTCACTCTCTGTATCTGGGGTCTCTGCTACCAAGTAACATTTACACCAGTCCACAGCAGACTCCCAAACTGTTGCATTCTGTTTGGGTATGTGTGGAGCTTATCCAGGAGGTAGGATCCCTTCCAGCCACAGAATTCTCTCTCCCATTTCAGCAGTGTCCTTTTTTGAGAGCCCCATATTGCAGATATAAACTCACAAATTCCACATACATTTGCACAAACCCTGCAAAGTAGTACTCAGGCACTTTAATGGCTGCTGTCACTTTACCTTTCGCAAATAACACCTGCCATACTTGATATGTGTGTGTCTTTCACTGGCTCTTTAGCACAGTGTATAAACAGTTCATCAAGAGAACTTCGGCGAGGATTCCAAGCAGAATAAGCTCCACTTTTGCCCGCATCCTCCACCAATTGGGAGATTTATCTCCAAATGGGTAGCCTTCTTGGAACTTTGTACAATATACTTCTACTTATAAAAGTAAATTTTAGGACTTCTGCCCACTTTTATTTGTCAGCAAAAGAACCTTTACAAAACGTTTGTCCTTGAAGGGTTTCTCGGCATCACAGAGATACAAAGTAGATATTTAGCATCCTGGCTAATTGGTCTGCTTAAACCAAGCTTCTGCTTCTTTAGCCTGAGCCTGTTTCAGCATAGACTTAAATCTTCCTCCAGTCTGGTCAGAGTTCCTGTCTGTAAGACCAGGCAGGCCTGGACACATGCTCCAGGTATGTTCATTTACACATGCTCTGCTTTTTTAGCATTCTCCCTTCTGGAGAGGAATAACTGACTAAATGGAGGATACTCTCTTTTGTAGGCAACACGTACCAGTCCGCAATAAGTCTCACACATGATCAGGGACACTTTCACCGCTGAAACAGTCTAATACGTTTGTCACTACAACATCTTAACAGAGAGAGTGGCAGTAGAACTGCATGTTGATAGAGAGAATGTTATATCTGCATGTTATCTGACAAGACACATTACCAGAGATAATGCTGTGTAATGTGGATATTGGCTGTTACACATAACCAGAAATTATATGGGAGCTGGCATGAGAAGTGAATAGTACCTGACAAAGTGCTATGGCAGCTGTTTATCATGTGCATGAGTACCATAAATGTCATAGTCCAACTTTTTTTCAAAAATGTGGGTGTAACATGAAACATGGATAGAAAAGTAAACATAGCCTTTAACCCTTTTGCTGCTGCCAATATATGCTAGTGGGGCCCTGTAATTTTGCTTACAAGTGTAAAGCTGCCTGTCTTTACAGATGCCTGATCAGTTTCATGGGCTGCCCAAGGTCCTGTGCCAACTCCCCCCCTGCCTGACCCTGACTGTCCCTACTGTTGGCCTGGGACCTGAATGATGGATGTAGGCAGCTAGACTGGAGGGAAATCAGTGAATATCTGTTTCTGAACTGTCATTCTTTGGCTGCTGTGGCCACGGATGAGGCTGATCAAGCAAACTGTGTGCCTGAACAGCTTAATTGGAGTACAGAGATTACAATAGAGGTCTAATAGACCCTTAATGTCTCTATTCTGACTCCGATCGTTGTGATAGCGAAATATAT
>NW_017311664.1:0-677 GCF_000935625.1 Nanorana parkeri
CTAAACCTACAGATATGAATGGGGCCTTATTGTGAGTATATAAGTGTCCGAAGTACCAAACCGAATATAGTTATATTTTATTTTAAAGTATGACATTTGGCCATCGGCCCTCATGGGAGAAAAACATTTGTCGTGTGAATTGAGTTTGAGACCCCTGCTGTATAGGATTACTTGGTATGATATTGGGGTAGGCGTGGACAGCACCAATGCACATCATTTATGTAATTTTTGCTTTTTGTGGATGAAAACAGCAGCACAAGCTAAAAGGACTCTGTCATGTAAGAAGCATGGAAGTTGAGCTCTTTTTAGGGATGCTAGTTTCCTGGCTGTTAGACTGAAGCTTTGGCTTTAGTGCTTTGAGTCGTTGACCTGTAACATGTATAGATATAGTGAGTTCTCAACCATTTCTGACACTTATTTCCAGCAATCTTTTTCTAGGTCCGTGACTCAAAAGTACTCAAGTCAAATATAGCCAGACAACTAGCCTTCCTCAGGAGGCCAAAAATGGCATCCCCCATACTTCCCTCTTGTCAAAGTCTAGCCAATAAGGAAGGAGTATAAGAGTTTTAATAGGAGGAGTCAGGAGACTTTCTTTGGCTCAGCTTTCAACCTTTTATCCCCTCCTCCCATGCATACTATTTTGGTACTGCATGTTCTGTTACTAAAAGAACACCATG
>NW_017311665.1:0-962 GCF_000935625.1 Nanorana parkeri
ATACTTACACATGTGAAGAGAAGGGCCCCCAGCGCGGCATACACTATCTGCAGGATCTTGTTACGGATGAAGATGCAGAGGATGGAGAAGACGATGAGGACCACCAGGCTGACCATGAGGACGCCCATACAGGAAGTGAAGTCATATTTTGTCTGAATGAAGAAAAAGAGACAATGTTAGAGGGACTGACAGGAAACCATAACATGCCAGCCACACTTCCTGTACTGGGTGACAACACTCACTCACTGTACTATATCTATGGAGGATCAGCGTTGTCACGCAGTTGTGACCATTCCCGGGGCCGGTGGCGGCATAAGGAGGAACTTGAAGAGCCGCGAGAGAGAATCAGCGATGCCAACGAAGCCAGAGGAAGCGAGGCGGCACCGGAGGGAGCAGAGCCTCATAAGCTGACGCCTCCTCTATAGCCCCGCCTCCTGTCACAGGCGGAGTCATACCAAATGCACCCCGCCTGTGAGGAATCCATAGTGACAGCGCTGCTCATTCTGGCCAGCGATTGGTTACCAAATTGCTCCTGGAAAGGTGCGACGCCCCCGATTGCCCCGATCACCAGATTCTTAACTTTGCCATTTTGGATTATTTCATTTGGATTGTTATACATAAAAAAAAATATAAGACCTGCCCCCGAAAATAAGACCTGCCCCCGAAAATAAGACCTGCCCCCGAAAATAAGACCTGCCCCCGAAAATAAGACCTGCCCCCGAAAATAAGACCTGCCCCCGAAAATAAGACCTGCCCCCGAAAATAAGACCTGCCCCCGAAAATAAGACCTGCCCCCGAAAATAAGACCTGCCCCCGAAAATAAGACCTGCCCCCGAAAATAAGACCTGCCCCCGAAAATAAGACCTGCCCCCGAAAATAAGACCTGCCCCCGAAAATAAGACCTGCCCCCGAAAATAAGACCTGCCCCCGAAAATAAGACCTGCCCCCGAAAATAAGACCTG
>NW_017311665.1:4232-5321 GCF_000935625.1 Nanorana parkeri
GCTATAGGACGGCCCAGCATCACCCCTCCCACTCAGCTATAGGACAGTCCAGCATCACCCCTCCCACTCAGCTATAGGACAGTCCAGCATCACCCCTCCCACTCAGCTATAGGACGGCCCAGCATCACCCCTCCCACTCAGCTATAGGACGGCCCAGCATCACCCCTCCCACTCAGCTATAGGACAGTCCAGCATCACCCCTCCCAATCACCATCGGAATAGAAAAGCCACCAACCTGCATTGAGAAGAGGACGACGGTGAAGCAGACGGCGGCTGTGATCCCGATTGCCATTATTACGGCTTCTGTATCATAAAAACTGGCGATCATTCCAACCATGTAAGAGAGGCTGAGGGTCAGGATGGACTACAAGAGAAGGAAGACTCATTAGACTGCAACCTACACCAAGCCACAGAAGAAGGTGAAGACCAAGGACATACCAAGGCCACCAGATTCCAGGGGTGTCGGCGCCGGAAGTTGCCACAGCAGCTGAGAGTGATGAGAGAGCAGAAGAAGATGGCATAGGACAGGTAATAGGTCCATGTGTTCCTCTGCACATATTCCCGGACTTCCTTCACAAACGTAAAGACGGCCACAAATGCAAACGTGACCAGAAGCTGAGCCGTGAGGACCAGGAAGACCTGAGGGACACAGAACTTGTTACATTAATATTCACCAACCAATCAGATCTGTGGACTACCGAATGCATCATCATAATCCCTAGAGGCAGCTGACTCCTCCCATATATATATATATATTCCCCATCCCAGGAGCAGGGCCCAGATCTTAGGTACCCATGTAATGCCCCCCTTCCAAACCAACCCTCTGATCTCATGTCTCCATGAATAGACACCTCCCCCCCTCCCCCCGAAAGCAAGACAAAGATTTCATGTGCCCGTGTAGTGACCCCTAGAAGCCCTTATGCAGTGACCTGCCATCCAAGCAGCAGGACCCAGATCTTGTGCCCATGCAGTGACCCTCCTTCCGCCGGGAGTTAGACCCCAATCTCATGTCTCCATGCAGTTACTCCCCCTCAGAACCAGGGGGGCCCCAGAGCTCATGTAGCCATGTATTAACACCTAGAAACCAGG
>NW_017311666.1:0-567 GCF_000935625.1 Nanorana parkeri
TTGTTGCCACGGCGCCCTGTGCGGCCGCACAGCTCGCACACTCCAAAGGCCGGCCCCGGACACAAAGCTCTGGGTAGTGTGATCATCCATTCCTTGATGGAGCTGAACTATGAACCCGAATGATGACACAGCTTCTGCCTCCTGTGTAGTAGTGTGCTCACTCAAGAAGAAGAGGCTGGTCAGGTCCACATGAGTTAATCACGCTCAGAATTACCTCTCCCACTTGGTGATTGAGAACAGCTGCCGGCTGCCACCAGAGGTGTGCCATCAACGGAAAATGCAGAACACTGATATTCTCCAAGTTAGAGCCATTGTAGGTTTTTGTCGATACAAAACTGCTGGAAAAAAAGCAGGCTTATCTAGCTTTGTTTTAGTTTAAATGCTCTGCAAACCTTCTTATCATTTTCTCCCCCAACAGAGTTGCTCCCTTCCTATTTAGGTGATTCTGTCCCTACTGCAGATCCAATATCTGATTAAAAAGTCAGCTCACATCTCCTTGGACTCAAACCTCTCCTTCTTATACCATTTTCTCAGTTTTGCTCCTTTACCTCCCACTGCCTCTCTGGT
>NW_017311666.1:6967-7714 GCF_000935625.1 Nanorana parkeri
AATTACTGATAGTGATTGCAATGTGCCTTAATATTTACTACATATTAATTTAATATCATTAGTATTTCCCAATTCATATTTTATAATAATGTGTATCCTAAAATATGAGTATAGCTGTAAATACAATTATAAATGTAATTATATATATATATCTAGATCTATATAGATATAAATACAGTGTGAATGGTAGAAAACGGCCAAATTAATTATTAGTCAGTGCATCCCTTCCCTTCCTCTTCCCTCCCTCCCCATACTATGATGTATATACATCTTCACAAATCAGAAACTCATCTAGTCCATTATGTATCACATTTATTGTAATTATTATCACTAATATTATTATTAATATTTTATTGAACAGTAGCTTTTTGTTTAAATTCTTTTTACATTTGATATACAAAAGTACACTTCTGTGATCCTTGGAGCACCTTAAAAGTCAGAATGTTATTTCTTCTTTTGATATAAATTATTAGGATGTTGTACTCCCCTTGTATGCATATCTCATTGTATGAAAACAACTCATTATTGATAATAACAAGATGTGCGGCATGTGTGCGGCAAACTACAACGTTCTAGACATTTCATAAGTTTGATATTCAGTGAAATTGTCCTCTAATTTTGGGATACAGTATGTTCTTCTTTGGGAGAACAGCAGGTGATTTATCTTTAAAGCAGACCTTACAATAAAATATAAGGTCTGCATATGTATTGTCCAGGGGCCCTTCCTCTTTATAAATAATGTTAATT
>NW_017311666.1:9106-9359 GCF_000935625.1 Nanorana parkeri
TCAAGTATGGACCTAATTTGGTGGTGATTTGCAGTGTTTTTGAGAATCATTTGTGTTCTATTATTCTGTGTTTTCATTTTATATTTAAAGATTAAGTCCTGACCTGATTTGGGTAAAGTTTTCCTGTCAGCCCTTTTTAAAGATTTTAAACTGGTCAGCTTGATATTTGAAATCCAAATCACTCAAACAGTTGCTGCGTATATGGAGGTACTTGCTGAGTGGGGTACTATTGAGTAAAGGTTTTGGATGTGAG
>NW_017311667.1:0-407 GCF_000935625.1 Nanorana parkeri
AAGCTGATATTGCTTCATGGTGTATGGTTTTTAGTGTGGGAATACACTTTACAACCCATACAAGATCATCAGGGTGCAGCCACATGTCGGCATAGCCAATGAAGCTGGTATCATACTTTTTTTACTTTAATACTTTTTTTATTTTGATAATACAATACACAATAAACACTTTTACATCCATAATACATAATTAAAACAACAGCACAAAGACAGACACTAATACAAAATATGTACCATATTGCCTAAGTTACATTTCTCCACAAATACCAGTAGCAGATAAAACAAACATTATAAACAAACTCCTTCACTATATTCAATCCACTTATCTCACATTTTACCATATTTATCCTTCTTACCTCTATGATTAACATGATTCCCTCAAATCCAACCACTTTATCTAATTCTTT
>NW_017311667.1:5109-5312 GCF_000935625.1 Nanorana parkeri
CGCTTCTGGATTGGGATCCCCTAAAAAGTTTGAAAGCTGCTCCATGAAGACCCACAGGTCCTCCAATATCTAATATATAACTGTACAGCGCTAAAAAAACTAGCATAGCGATCACTGTTAGATCGCAATGTCCTCTCCTCCCGCCCGTGGGTCTTCTCCTCAGGATCCCCATCTGTATGCAGCGGGGATCCGAGGAGAAGTGA
>NW_017311668.1:0-211 GCF_000935625.1 Nanorana parkeri
TGCTGTGACGGCGGCTCCCTCCTTCAGATCAGTGATATGTAGCAATCCTCTGCGCAGAGCAAACACAGGAACGGTCAACTGATCACTCCAGTGTTTGTAAATAACTGGAGACACATACTAGTTAGGTCACCTAGTTTGTATCGCATGCCCCTCTCCCCTTCAGGTTCCTCGGGGTATCCTTGTTGTTTGATCGGTCGATCAAAGACCATGG
>NW_017311668.1:1991-2213 GCF_000935625.1 Nanorana parkeri
AGTCATAAAACCTGAGGTTGAAAATCAAGTTATATTTTATTCATTTGGAATTCGGGCGGGGATAGGTAAACTAAAGGTTCATCCTACGCCCGTTTGCCCGCCCACCCCTGCCTAGGGGCCGGCTCCGGAACACCCGCCAAAAGGGGCTTATAAAATACTCTGTGTTGGCAACTAAATGTGTTCTTGGTTTAAACATCATCGAGGAACTAGAAGTCTGAACAT
>NW_017311668.1:6728-7302 GCF_000935625.1 Nanorana parkeri
TTCTGATTGGCCGGGAAACCGGCTTCATGCTCCCTCGTCACGAGAAGCATGGAGACGGCTTAACCTGCTAATCAGGAAGCCGGGTGGCGGGTCTTTATACGCCACCTGGCTTGCGTAATGGGACTTCTGGTATCGGTATTGGCGATTACCGGAAAAAAATATTGGTACTTGAACTGGATACAGAAAAAATGGTATTAGTGCATCCCTACTATAAATAGTACTAATCTGATCATATACGGTATACACAGAAGTCCTGTTCCCAACATATAAAGCAAACAAAAACCCCAAAAACATAATTATGTATTCCCTTCAAGCACACAGAGGACCATATCTGAGACCAATTCCTTTCTCTGTCCTATAAAATCTCCAGAGAGCTGCACTGTCATGATTTGGGGGCCCTCTGTGTGACCTCGGGGTAAACGTTCTTCAAAGCACAACCTGGAAGGGTTAGGTTTCAGATATGAAAACAGCGATCGGAAAACACACCAAGTGACGGGAGTAAGAGCTTGTTCCAGTAACTTCATTTTACTGCAAACAATAGTCTTCTATATGCCGTGTTCATATCATACATGTA
>NW_017311668.1:8682-9163 GCF_000935625.1 Nanorana parkeri
ACTGATGGGGGGGTCATAATAATCTGGCCACTCAGTGTAGATGTTTATTATATGTTACACCATTGTCACTATGTCGGCCTGATGAAGGAACCTTGCGTGGTCCTGAAACGTTGTCTCTTCTGACACCTGTGACATTAATTAATGATCAACAAGATCTGAAAATGATATTTGAGTGCTGGCACCTTTCCATGAATCTAGACTCCTCATCCTCTGCTGAATATTTGGATGGCAAATTGGGTTCTTGCATTATAGCAATACGACTTGACGGCTCCCCTCCAAGTTTATCTACCTTAGGTACTGGATTCAGAATTTCACCTTCAGCCAGCCCAGACCTCTTCCAATGATTGATATCACGCTCAAGCCCTCCAACATGGGACACGTCAATGAGTTTAAAGAGGGTGGACAGGTTCCCTGGCATCACTCGCATATTTACCTTCGAGGAAAACAAAAGGAATGTCTGAGGTTTTCTTATCAGATTTAG
>NW_017311669.1:0-1288 GCF_000935625.1 Nanorana parkeri
AACCTTACGTGTTGATTGAAGCGTAGACGTGGAAGAGGGTATAGAAATCGTTATGCCCCATGACTTGAGGATGCGAACACCATCCGGTGGAGTAAGGATCGGGGTCACCTTGTTTTGATAGGAAGCCAGAAGTTTCATCAGGAAGCCCCACCTGAAGGAGATCTGGTTGTCGTGGAGAGCTTTGGTTATAATGGCAAATTATTTGCGTTTCTGAGCTGAGGCAGCCGAGATGTCAGCGTAGAGTGAAATGTGAGAATAAGGTCACGGAATCGCGGGAGATTGCTTAGAGGCTAGAATGAGTTTGTCTTTGGTGTGAAAGAAATGGATGTGGGTGATTACATCCCTGGGTATAGAAGCTGGGAGGTGGTTAGGTTTGTGTAGTCTGTGTGCTCTGTCAATAAGCAATTCAGAGCTTGAGCTATTAGGCAGTAGCTTTTGGATGAGTTGTTGGAGGTATGTTGATAGTTCCATGGGTCCCACCGCTTCAGGGATCCCTTAAATTTGATATTGTTACGTCTAGATCTGTCCTCTAGATCTGTAACTTTTGCTTGCAGTTGCTGGATAAGGAGTCCCTGATCAGTATGGGCATCAACTAGGTCGTTATAAGCAGCTGCATAGTCATTGATGAGGCTTTCAGCCCGATCTGTGCATGTGCCCAAATCAGTTATTTGAGATTGTAGCCCGGTGATAGAAGATTTGAGGTCCTGCTGCAATTCAGAACGGAGCGGCAGCAGCATGTGCTTAATACATACTTCAGACACTGGGTTGTGTGTGGCTGGCAGGTCTTGTAGTGAAGGAGCATTAGTGCCAGTGTCAGTATGAGAGAAAAGTGAGGATAAAGATTTATTTTTGCTCACCGGCTCTTTGGTCTGCGGTGATCTGAGGGGAGAACTAGCTGGTCTCTTGATCTGATCCATGGAATGCTGAGTTCCCTGTTCGCAGCTATCCTCCATCTCTGAGTTAGGGGTACAGGGAGATCACGTGTCAGGAGTAGCGGAGGCGCACGCGGCGCCAGCGCAATTTGGATTTCTCGCGGTCCGGGCCTCTGATAGAAATCTGTAAGTTTCCTGGGCCCCTTGTTTTTTTTGTTGCCTTTAGACATCTTGCAGAGGTACACAAGAGTCAATTTGGACAGTGCAGAGGAGTCAGTCTTTGCTGTGTGCCTTGAAAGTCGCTCTTGTTTAAGATCCTGCTGGAATGTTCATCTGGAATGTTTACAGCGGGCTACTATAGAATCTAGTACCATTTCAGATCATTCTCCAGTTTCAGTTGCCCCCCCCCCCCCCCC
>NW_017311670.1:0-621 GCF_000935625.1 Nanorana parkeri
GTCTCCGCCCCTCCCACAATGGTCAGGTTCCCCCCAGTAGTGTGTGTCTCCGCCCCTCTCTCTCTCTTTTTACATCTAGGGAGACGAGCGGGATGCAGAGACTGATCATGTGACTCCCAGCAGAGTCCTGGATTGGTCCACCTCGCTATTTGCAGACCAGAAGCAGGTGAGAATCTGTCATAAATCCCGGCTCTCTGGATGGGAGAAGATTGTGTCCAGAGCTGCATCTAAAAACAAAGTTTGGGGGGGGTCACTTTGTGTCCCCCCACATTTCCCCTCCCCCCAGTGATTGCTGTTGTTTGTCAGATTTCAGAGTCTCTGATCCCCGAGGTGACACCGTCCATGGAATGCCCGGATGACGGACACTCCACCTGCCCGGCTCGGGGTCACCCTGCAGTGTGAGGGGCGCTCCCCTCCCCCTCCCCGGGGAAAGATGATTTCACCGCAATAAAAGACGTTCACACCGCTAAAAGCTTTTCACCTCCAGCGCGGCAATAACCGCCGTAACCCCTTCACCGCCGCCAGGCAGAACATAGCACACTGGCACCGGTACGATGCACACAGAGCAGGAGCGATGTACAAACTGGGATCATCTTTACTAATGAAATTCTTAGGGAAGTC
>NW_017311670.1:4681-5296 GCF_000935625.1 Nanorana parkeri
AGAGGGATTACACGGGTTTAATAGAGGAACACGGACACAGAAAGGGAGATGGCGGAGGAGAGTCTGTGATGTCACCGAACACATATCACGCGTGTCTCCACCTGACATGGAAGATCATACATGTGAGCCCAATGTCACCTCCATCCTTCAGAACCGGAACCGGCACCACAACCTGGGTGCAGAACAGTCAGCAAAAGTGTCCGCTCCTGTCAGCCTGAACCAGCCCAACCTCTGACCTCCTCCATGTGCGTTCTCCTCTGACCTCCTCCATGTGCGTTCTCCTCTGACCTCCTCCATGTGCGTTCTCCTCTGACCTCCTCCATGTGCGTTCTCCTCTGACCTCCTCCATGTGCGTTCTCCTCTGACCTCCTCCATGTGCGTTCTCCTCTGACCTCCTCCATGTGCGTTCTCCTCTGACCTCCTCCATGTGCGTTCTCCTCTGACCTCCCCGGTTATTTTATGGTGTCTCCCCTTCAGCACCCGAAGCGCGTTGGTCTTCTGACCCCTTGTCATTACACTGTACTCATGACCTCTAGACTGCTCCAGGGACCCCGGGGTGGAGGTGTTGCAGGATGCAGGATGGGGGGTGGAGGTGTTGGAGGACGCAGGATGGGG
>NW_017311671.1:0-648 GCF_000935625.1 Nanorana parkeri
TTTGGGGGTCGGTTCAGGGTATTGGGGAGGAGATGATAAATGCCCCCCCTCCAGGTCCCGCTCACACACTCTCTCTTCTCAGGGGACAGTTCGGAGATTTCGGGGTTTGATATCCGAGGATTGTTACCCCAACAGATGGAGAGATATTATCGCTACAACGGCTCCCTGACCACGCCCCCGTGTTACCAGACCGTCAACTGGACGATATTCAATCAGACCGTCTTCTTGTCTGAGAGCCAGGTACCTGCCCGCCGAGCAACAATCATTGTAATGGGGGTAATTGAGTACTGTCCATGGTGATGGGGGTAATAGAGTACTGTCCATGGTGATGGGGTAATAGAGTACTGTCCATGGTGATGGGGGTAATAGAGTACTGTCCATGGTGATGGGGGTAATAGAGTACTGTCCATGGTGATGGGGTAATAGAGTACTGTCCATGGTGATGGGGGTAATAGAGTACTGTCCATGGTGATGGGGTAATAGAGTACTGTCCATGGTGATGGGGGTAATAGAGTACTGTCCATGGTGATGGGGTAATAGAGTACTGTCCATGGTGATGGGGGTAATAGAGTACTGTCCATGGTGATGGGGTAATAGAGTACTGTCCATGGTGATGGGGGTAATAGAGTACTGTCCATGGTGATGGGG
>NW_017311671.1:4711-5295 GCF_000935625.1 Nanorana parkeri
CCCCGAGAGAGACGCCGAGCCCTGAGAGACGCCGAGCCCTGAGAGAGACGCCGAGCCCTGAGAAATACGCCGACCCTCGAGAGACATGCCGAGCCCCGAGAGAGACAGCTGACTTGTCCCCCTGCACTGCCGGCCCGGCCTCCTGTGACAGCTGACTAGTCCTGTGAGATGACTAGTCCTGTGAGCTGACTAGTCCTGTGAGATGACTAGTCCTGTAAGATGACTAGTCCTGTGAGATGGCGATCACACACATTACAATCATGAAGGGCGGAGTCAGTCATTGGGAAGATGGCAGCGGTCTGCTCAGCAGATCAATGATTGGTTCTCCTCCATCATGTCTCCTCCCAGCTCTCCATCCTGGAGGACACGATCCACCACGACCACGACCATGTCCTGCAGATGAATTTCCGGGACCTGCAGAGTCTGAACCAGCGTCTGGTGCTGTCCAGTTTCCCAGCTCCGGTGACCGGACGGAAAGGATCTGGAGGAGGTAATGTCATCTCCGTAACCTATAACCTCCCCCATACTATACTGTATACTACTACTCCCCCCACCATCCACACTACATTCTCTGACAGCTCTCC
>NW_017311672.1:0-311 GCF_000935625.1 Nanorana parkeri
ATCTGGTCCAGCGCCACCTGGAGGTGTTCAGATCCCTGACATTGTGTTGGGCTTCTGCACAGAACCTTGAGAAGCAGAACCACAGGGACCAAACTGCTGTAGAGTGCTATGGAGAGGACTGAGGACTCCAGGACAGGTGAAGCTTGCCATTCCATCCATCATGTGGAGGAAGCCTGTGGTGAGAGACCTTTTTGGCCATCAAAGTTCCCCCTAAAATAAGGTGACCAGATTTTTCAAATTAAATCCGGGGACATTTTTTTCAAACAAATTATTAGGGATGCACCGATACCGAGTATTTGGGCGAGTAGTCA
>NW_017311672.1:4932-5293 GCF_000935625.1 Nanorana parkeri
GCCGAATCCTAACCACTAGACCACCAGGGAAGCTGTGCTGCTGAGCTTTGGCTTTCTGCAGCAGAATGTAAAGCACGCTATAGTGGCACAGGGAGAGATAGGTATAGCACAGCATACAGAGTGGGGTGGACAAAACGTTTTTCAAGAACAAGTGACAGCTCTGCAAGTGACAGCTCTGCTCCTCTTCTTCTATCAAATGTGTAGCAGTAGCTATGGCTGCTGACAAAAAAAAAGTCACGGTGGACATGAATCAAGACTGCTCACAAAGCACAACGGCACAATACAGAACAATCAGAAAGTCTCCCCAGGGCTGTGTGCTATCTCCCCAGGGCTGTGTGCAGTCTGACCAGGCTGTCTCCCC
>NW_017311673.1:0-408 GCF_000935625.1 Nanorana parkeri
CGGACATACTCATCCTGAGTACGGGGGTCCGTCACACAGGGCTTCTGATTTTTGGGTATTAATATGGAAGTTGGAAAGTTCCCGATATTGGCAAAGTGCAGACATTAGGTTTGGTATTGTTGTAACCGGGGACAAAACAAAAAACAGTAGGTCGTCCGCGTAAGCAGCAACTTTATGTTGTTGGGACCCCATAAGTATTCCCCGTATGCCTGGATTTGCCCGCATGGACCGTAGCAGCGGTTCGAGTGTCAAGGTAAAAATGAAGGGGGAGAGTGGGCAACCCTGCCTGGTGCCATTGTTTATGTCAAAGGGGTCAGAGAGAACACCGTTGACACTCACTCTGGCCGTGGGTCTAGAGTACAGTGCTAGTATCCAGGAGAGCATACCCGGGCCAAGCCCGATGTGCTC
>NW_017311674.1:0-649 GCF_000935625.1 Nanorana parkeri
GGGGGGGGGTCTTGTGTTCTCAGAACCGCTTCTCTCCCCCATACACACCTGTGCGGATGTTGAAGAGGGTCAGTGACCTCAGATGGAAGAATGTCACCGAATATCCCCATCATCCCGACACCGACCCTTCCCTGGTCACATTCAGAGGCAGGCAAACCCTGACCCGCCAGCTGTGGTGCAACTACAAGTCCCATCGGGTATTGCAGGACTCCCAGAGGCCGGTCCATGATGGGATTTGTAGCGTCATCGCAGCAGGAGGGTTGGAGTCTGCGTTAGAATGACCCGATCTATAATGGAGTTCCCCTTTAAAGGAAACATTTCCTGAGAGATATACGGAGGCGGCTTTCATGTCCCGAATGCTTCAGCACCGCCCCCGACTCCGAACACGTCCCCTGGTAAGGACTTCACCAGCCAGGCAGCCGGCATTTTCTGACCAACAATGGCGTCCTGTGTGTCACTCTCAGGAAAGGTTTACAAAGGACACATATCCCATCACCCACCCCCACCCCCCCCCCAAAAAGAGAGGCCATACAGATTCAGATTTGTATTATTCATCTTTATTTATAAAAGTATTACACAATCATCCAAACACGTCATACACCTAAAGGGGAGGAGCCAAGTCACGGAGTGTGAGATGTGTCCCCCTAGA
>NW_017311674.1:5027-5282 GCF_000935625.1 Nanorana parkeri
TGGACGTCAGGCACCGGGGCGGCAGAGGCGATGAGCCGGGCGTCATGCCCCGGGGTGGCAGAGGCGTTGAGCCGGGCGTCAGGCCGGGGTGGCAGAGGCGCCCGGCTCGGCAGAGGCGATGAGCCGGGCGGCAGAGGCGACGGGCCGGGCGTCAGAGGCGATGAGCTGGGCGTCAGATGCATTGAGCTGGGCGTCAGGCACCGGGGCGTCAGAGGCGATGAGCTGGGCGTCAGGCCCCGAGGCGGCAGAGGCGAT
>NW_017311675.1:0-527 GCF_000935625.1 Nanorana parkeri
GAGTTTGTGTTTTGCTGAAATATTGACAAAATTAGGAAAATATCACCATTCAAGTTTACGAAAACAAACATATGCATAGTAGATGGGTATCATGATAAGGAGCCTTGACGCACCTTATCTTGATTGTCTTAGACCTAGGGTAGTAAGGTATAATCACTTTACTGCCAAACATGACAAGGTTTCTCACCTTGATACCTGTCTACTTTGTTCATCTGTCTGTACTAATATGGTTCGATCTAGCAGAGAGCCGCCTGGACCCTTCCTTTGGATTTCTTTGCAACCCTAACTCTTTGTTGATAAGCAAACCAATGAACGGTTTACACGGGTTTGCTCAAAATCAAAGCGACCAATTACTATGTCACTGCTAACATGGTGAACAATGGCTCTGTTAATATAAAAAAAAGGCCATGTGATCACGAATGTGATGACAGTTTCTATATGTGTTTCCTGGCAGTGCTTTGCTTAAAAAACTGTACTTCCTTGAATGTCCCCAGTGAATTCCAAAACCTTTATTCAGGATTAAGGGA
>NW_017311675.1:5049-5279 GCF_000935625.1 Nanorana parkeri
TATGGTGAAAGGGACTAGGATCATAAAAAGCAAAAGGCATGAGGCATGTCCTCTGAGACTAGTTTGCAAATACCCTTTTATTGATAGCTACATTTCCTTACCACATGTTAGTCACATGACTTTAAACATTTTCATGGTTGAGCTAACAATATCTATGTGTCTTAATTGTACTCATGAAAGAAACATACAGTATATTGTAAAGTAAATCATCTTGTTGTTTTTTATATTTT
>NW_017311676.1:0-387 GCF_000935625.1 Nanorana parkeri
ATAAGGGGGGGGGAGGGGGGGATATATACATTTGTTTGAAAAGTTCATATACAGAAATTGCTAATAATGTGGAGAGATGTCTGTGACGGGATGTCTGCACATTATCTGGACACAATATATCTGACACATGCCGGGATTTCCTGCCGCTGATCCCATTCTAGCACATCGCCTGTCGTCAGCCTCAAGTGCCCGATAACAAAGAACAACGTTCAGAGAGAGAGAGAGAGCGGCCCGCCGGACCCGGCCACATTCTTCACATAGAAGGGCGATGGTGAGGGGTGAACTCCGACATTTGTTTGTATTCTCAGTATAAATACATTATCATTCTGATTCCCCATCTGTGCCAGAGAGGTGATTCTACCAAACATCCCGGGACAGTCACCCCCC
>NW_017311676.1:4645-5278 GCF_000935625.1 Nanorana parkeri
CCCCATGAGTTCTGGAGGTTCTGCCATCATTTAGGGATGTAGCTCTGGAAGTGGATGAGCTGACTCTGCAGACTCATTATCATGCAGCTCGTTAGTGATGCACCTTGCAGCACGGAGGATCATTGACGGCCTCTGACACCCGGTCTGAGGTGTCACCCAACCCCCACCCCCCGATAAAGGTCACCGGAGATGTTACTGGATTTGTCTTAGTTTTATCCTTTCCCTAATTACAGCTCCGAGCTCGCAGGTGAGATTCTGTTTGACCTTTGATCTGTAATGAGGAGCGCAGCGTGCTACCAACCGTCACATTCCGCGAACACGCCGCATCCCGCTGCTTCCTCGCTATTCACTTCTGATGGAAGCTGTGGGAACGATCACATGACTGGACGGCCGGCCTGGGCTCAGCGTGCGATCACCTACTGAAAGGGAACCTGTCATCAGAAAGAGATGGAAGCTGCCTTTGCTGACCTGAGCGCTCCGCTTCTGAAGGTTCTGGTTGCCTGGCTGCATTGAGTATACAGACATAGAGAATTTACTTATGGTCCAACTGGTCCCCAAACCAGCTGGACACACCATCCCTAAGATGGGTTCCCAGGTCTGTACACCCACTGTGCCCATTATGAGGAGCTCCCA
>NW_017311677.1:0-365 GCF_000935625.1 Nanorana parkeri
GGTGGAGCATTGTGGGCGATGTTGTGTAGTACTATGGAGGGCGGAGCTTTCTGTCTCACCTGAGTTGCCTTGGAATCTGATCTCCCCGCCCCCACAGTCATCACATGTCCTGGAAGTGACAGCGGATTGGTTAGAGTCACATGAGGAGCGGGGGAGGGCAGACGGCACACAGCGGCTCCTGCGCTCAGGGCCTCGTACTGGCTCTTCAGGTTCCCGAGCTCCCGCAGTCCAGACTTCAGCTCCTTCCTGACCTCCATGAGCCGGGTCTCCCAGCCGAGGGCCGAGGCCGCTATCCGGGGCCCCTCGCTGCCGTTACCCGAGGTCAGGAGACCCCTCAGCTGGCTGTGCATGTCATCCAACGCATG
>NW_017311677.1:3877-5274 GCF_000935625.1 Nanorana parkeri
CAGTGTCAGATGGAGGTCCTCAGTGTCAGATGGTGGTCCTCAAAGTCAGATGGAGGTCCTCAGTGTCAGATAGAGGTCCTCAGTGTCAGATGGTGGTCCTCAGTGTCAGATGGAGGTCCTCAGTGTCAGATGGAGGTCCTCAGTGTCAGATGGAGGTCCTCAGTGTCAGATGGAGGTCCTAAGTGTCAGATGGGGGTCCTCAGTGTCAGATGGAGGTCCTAAGTGTCAGATGGGGGTCCTCAGTGTCAGATGGAGGTCCTCTATGTCAGATGGAGGTCCTAAGTGTCAGATGGAGGTCCTAAGTGTCAGATGGAGGTCCTCAGTGTCAGATGGAGGTCCTAAGTGTCAGATGGAGGTCCTCAGTGTCAGATGGAGGTCCTCTATGTCAGATGGAGGTCCTCACTGTCAGAAGTGGTCCCGGAGTAGACGGCTGGAGACAGATAATGGGGGGATGGGCAGGGACCAGGGAAATGTCCTTGTAAGTTGGGGCGCAGCACAGATGAGGAACCTCAGGAAATGCTGAGACCAAGAACCAGTCCGGGAGGATGGGGGGTGGTCCCCGGAGATGTATGCCGGTGCCCGGAGAAGAATGCCGGTCCCCTGAGATGTATGCCGGTCCCAGGAGATGTATGCCGGTCCCCGGAGATGTATGCCGGTCCCCGGAGATGTATGCCGGTCCCCGGAGATGTATGCCGGTCCCCGGAGAAGAATGCCGGTCCCCGGAGATGTATGCCGGTCCCCGGAGATGTTTGCCGGTCCCAGGAGATGTATGCCGGTCCCCGGAGATGTATGCCGGTCCCAGGAGAAGAATGCCGGTCCCCGGAGATGTATGCCGGTCCCCGGAGAAGAATGCCGGTCCCCGGAGAAGAATGCCGGTCCCCGGAGATGTATGCCAGTCCCCGGAGATGTATGCCGGTCCCAGGAGATGTATGCCGGTCCCCGGAGATGAATGCCGGTCCCCGGAGAAGAATGCCGGTCCCCGGAGATGTATGCCGGTCCCAGGAGATGAATGCCGGTCCCAAGAGATGTATGCGGGCCCTTGAATGAAGGGATACCAGTCCTAGAAGGTGGTCCTAAGGACAGAAAGCCGGTCCCAGGAGGAGGATAGCAGCCCTGAAGATGGATGGGGGTGGTCCTGGTTGTCAGTCCCGGAAGACGGATGGTGGTCCCGGGATCAGGAGAGATGGGGCCACAGGGACGGGGACACAGCTGCTCAGACCGGGATTTCCAGAACGTCTTTCTCCATCGCTGCTCATAGAATCCTGCGTGACCGCATTACAGCGCACACCCAGCACTCCGACACCCTCCACACCCAGCATGACACATCACAGCCACTCCCTCACTCATGTCCTGACCTGTATATAATACTGAGTACAGCCTGACCCCTGTGTGTATAA
>NW_017311678.1:0-486 GCF_000935625.1 Nanorana parkeri
ATGTGGGGGGATGGGGATGTGGTGAAGGGGAGTGGCATCATACGGTGAACTTTGAACTCCCCAATCTTACAAATTGGCTCTATGAACACAAAGCACTTCCCTGACCCGCGCCGGTTCCGGCATCTTCCCCGACTCCTTCCGGGTCCGGGATCTTCAGTCATTGTGATTGCCTAGGCCAGTGGTGGCGAACCTTGGCACTGCAGCTGTGCCAAAACTACAAATCCCAACATGCCTCTGGGAGTTATGTCTTTGGCTGTCAGAGCCTTGCAATGCCTCATGGGAGTTGTAGTTCCAAAACAGCCGGAGCGCCGAGGTTCCCCACCACTGGCCTAGGCTGAGATGATGGAACTATGATTCCCGGAACCTTCTCCTCGTTCTGACCGCATTCCCATTTGATCCCTACAGTCACCGTGACTCCTCTTCTCCTCTGTTTGTCATTTGTATTTATCGGTGGTATACGGTGACATTGTACGGTTATATATCGGT
>NW_017311678.1:4092-5273 GCF_000935625.1 Nanorana parkeri
GTTATATATCGGTGGTATACGGTGACATTGTACGGTTATATGAATTTTCCGGCGATCTGACACGATGGAGATTTTAATTCTGGAAATCAGAGATACATTTCCTCATCCATCTTCCAATGCCGGCTACTTGGAAAGCGCCGTCACCGGCAGTCAGTGAGCAGACGGAATCATTGTAAGAAAAAAGGTTCTGTGCCAAAAACGATTATCAAATCAAATCCATCAATTTACTGCATGAAATCCCACCGGAGCGGTTCCCAGTACGGCGCGCGCCGAGCGCACACACTCAATGACACGGCTCGTACAATCACTGCCCATCATGACAAATGAAAAGAATTCCTCACAATGTGACAACCACAAGCCGCCGACAATATAAAGATCTCAGATAATATCCCAGAACTTCAAGCTCCGCTACAAAGCAGAAAACACCAATTCTCCTATAACCAGATTCATCACCGGATGTAAAACGGGAAAAATGTGCCGCGCTCTCACACCAATCAAATACAGAGGTTCAGCATATGCCGTGCGTCATAATATTGTAGCCAACTGGTAGTGCTTAATAATGATGATGGTAATCCCGTCACCGATCTACAATATGTACAAAGGTCCGCGTGCCATGAATACACCGTGCCGTATAAAGGGAATTGTGCACCCGGCACTACCATGAGAGTAATTAGCCAGTCATGAAACAATTCCTCCGTGTTCCTTCTGACTTATAATACACCCGCCGATTATCGTACCATTGTTGTGGGTGATCCCGCGATCGTATCATGATCGGCGGGTGTGTGGAAGGCGTGTGACCGTTTCTGCGGTACGGTCGCACGTCTTTTGTCTCCCGCGCAGGCTCGAAAACCCGCTGAAAATGGGCCGGTGTGCGCACACTGCCCGCTCAGCATTGGTATCATCGGAAGCCCTCAGCGGGGGAGGGATTGCGATGATCACAAGTGCGATCTGCCTGTCCAAGATGGGGAGATTGTACGAGATTTTAATGACCTTCCAACCATCGCACAACGAAAGTCATGTGATAGATACATAGTTACATAGATACATAGTTACATAGATACATAGTTACATAGATACATGGTTACAAAGTGCCATAGTTACATAGATACATGGTTACATAGATACATAGTTACATAGTGCCATAGTTACATAGATACATAGTTACATAGTTACATAGATAC
>NW_017311679.1:0-496 GCF_000935625.1 Nanorana parkeri
AAACTGTAAATAAGCAACTTATGTTAAAAATCATTTGTGCTCTGTGCTGGTGTGTGTTGTGATAAAATGATACAGGTATAAATTTTATCACAACACAGCATATCACAACGCACGGCAATGCATCACAACACTTTGCCATTCGCTGCCACAGTTAAATTAATGTTATTTTGAAAAGAAAAAAAGAAAACCACCACACCACAGCGCATTTGTGTATGGTGTACATCACAATAACACAATATCTGTGTGTGCGTAAGAGGAGGCGGGTTGTGTTTTATTTTTACATTTTTAATATTATAATTTTTTATATTTATTATTTATTTTTACTGTTGGGGAGGGCTTCGGAGACATGTCAGGGGTGTTAACAGACCCCTGACATTTCCTTTTTGAAATATAATAAAAAATTGGGGACACAGAGTCCTCAATCTCGTTTTCTGCATTTCCTGTTCTAAATGAACAGAAAGCACTCAGTACAGAGGCTTCCCATTCATTCAGAAAC
>NW_017311680.1:0-351 GCF_000935625.1 Nanorana parkeri
GATGGAACTCAGTTTCTATGCCCTCTGGTCACAGTATGCACTTATGGGTAATTTTGCCCAGCACTTTATAATATCATATTTTCTAAAGTACAGAACAGTCTGGTGACTACTCCAGAAGCCCAATCACTGCTGACAATGCAATGTTAAGGCTGTCTTACAACCACAGACCCTTAACTTCCAGAGAGCAGGGTCACAAAGAGGTAGCGCAAGCTCTCTGCAGACTTCCCAAGAGGGGTCAGAAACCTGGGTACCACCAATTGTGTGGTTGAACCCAAGCCTGTGAGACCTATGATAAATGTTCATAATTCAGTTTGTTGATACATTTAAGTTGAACTTGGGAGGCCATAAAAC
>NW_017311681.1:0-558 GCF_000935625.1 Nanorana parkeri
AGGCTCCTCATCGACCCCGAGAGATGTCATATGCAGACTTCATTACTATCCACTCAAAGAGGAAATACTGCGGAAGGCCCGTAACCAACAAAACATCGACTTCGAGGGAGCCCCGCTCCAGATATACCAAGACCTTTCCTGGTACACACTACAACAGCGACGCCTTTTACAGCCACTACTAACACTGCTACGAGACAACAACATCCCATATCGTTGGGGATATCCTTTCAGTCTTACAGCCCGGAGAGATGGGAGAAGCGCTATCTTGCGAGTTCCAGAGGACTTGCCTACTTTTTGCGCAGACCTACGGCTGGGATGTCCAGTCCTGACAGGATGGGACCCTCTGCCCAAACTGGGTCCGGAACCGACCACATGGCAGAAGGTTACTCCCGGGAAGCGAAATGTCGGCATGGAAATGCATATGACCACCCCTTTCCGCAGACCGCCACGTCCTAGGGAGGTTTCCACTCCGAGACGTCCCCGCTGAGACCAGTGATTCCCCCCTACCGTGGAAGCCTGGGACGGAGGTATCTCGGGTTTTCTGGGGTGATACAGTGC
>NW_017311681.1:4950-5260 GCF_000935625.1 Nanorana parkeri
GAGGTACCCTGTTCCACATATTTTGGACATGCCCTAACATCCAACCCTATTGGGAGGAGGTCAAACGCATTCTTGAACAGATAGTAGGTCAGCCGCTCTCGGACCTCCCCATACACTACCTCCTGGGACTGCCTTTCCCTGACCTCTCAAAGGCTAATAGGAAATTGACGGCGCATATCCTCACGGCCGCCCGCTGTCTCATATCACTACAATGGAAAAGAAAGCTTCCCCCATCCAAACTGGATCTCTTCGCCAGAATCAAAGATGTTCAGGTAATGGAATACCTGACAGCACGGCTAAATAATGCAGT
>NW_017311682.1:0-454 GCF_000935625.1 Nanorana parkeri
AAACCGAACAGATTGAGGACTTTGCTGCCATCCTCCATATTTGTTCCCATTGTTGGGGTGAGATTGTAGCTGCCAGAGCACCCTCCCACTTCCGCATATAAGGTAGGTCTACCTCTGCCTGCCCAGGGTTTTCATTGAGCATGCTATAGAGATAAGAAATCATACCCCTAGAGGAGTGGGGAGCCAAACACTGTGTCTCAAATGAAGTGCGTGGGGGGAAGGGTCGTGTTTCAGCAATTGATAGAGCAAAGTGTCGGATTTGTAGATATGCGTAATATGCGCTGGAAGGGAGATCGTGTTTCTCCCTGAGTTGTTCGAAGGGCATTATCTTATTCGTGACCCTGTCCAGTAAGTCCCTAATGTGAAACAGGCCTCTGGACTGCCACATCCCAACCCATTCCTTAGTCATCCCTGCCTGTAGTTTTGGGTTCAGCAGAAAGGGAGTCAGTGGGGA
>NW_017311683.1:0-852 GCF_000935625.1 Nanorana parkeri
TCAATCAATATCTCTATGTTTCTCTTTCACTCTAACTCTATGGTGTACGTTTAATAAACTGTGAAAGAGCGTGATAAGCAGTGAGAAGGCTTTTCTCACCTTAGCAAAGTGAAAAATCTAGAAAATGCTGTTTAATAACCCGAGATAAGTCAGGTAGGAACAGAAATATCCCACCTCTTCTCATCCTGGTGATAAGTACACAGAACGTAATGGGAATCTACCTGTTTAATAAAGGGAGAAAAGTAGAGAACAGCTTTATCACGAGATAAGTATTGTGCAAAGTACCCTTGATTTAGGATTTAGCATCCTGTCAGACCTGGTGTTAAAGGCCTTTTTCTTGAGAAGCACTGAGCAAAGATACAGGAACCTCCTCCTCTGTCACTCAGTTCTTCTCTGTTTCCAGTCCTGAGGAGAAGTTTGAGTGGTATGTTCTATTCAGAGCCTAGTGCTACAGAGTGCCCCTTTAGAATGCTTAACAAATCAGAACATGTAAATCCTGTTTTGTAGCAATTTTCTTAATTTTTTTTTTTTATTCTTTATTTCTGCAAACATAAGAGCACATACACAGAACCGTACATACATCTGGGCCGTGCGGCCAGGCATTGGTCATACATTTGTATACAGCTTCAGAATATCTTGTTCACTAGCGTCCAGCCCGGTCCGCCCCCTTAATTCGCTCGCTTACAGCTCACAGCTCTCGGATCTGCATCTGTACTCCCATGACTTTTCCCTTTTTCTTACATAACACTTATGGATAAACAGTAATAACACACCAACTCTCCAAGGGATACTCTCCCTCGGTCCGCGCGGACGGATCCACGGCAATCTCAGGAGAGTGGGGAAACAAACACT
>NW_017311683.1:1613-4969 GCF_000935625.1 Nanorana parkeri
GACAACGTCCAAGTCCCGGTCCACCGGAGCCACCCTCTTGCTGGCATCTTCTCCAAATAGCTCACCCCTGGCTGCCCTGGATCGTTAATGCGCCAGGGATCAACTAGTTGGAGTTCAAACAATGACCGTTTGACTCTCTTCTGCTGGGCATGTGAGATCTGCGAAATTCCCTTCGTGGAGTCCAGCGTGGGGTCTAGCACCATATTAAAATCTCCCCCTATGATCCATAGATGCTCCGCAAACATCTCCACCTGCTCCCAGAAGGAGTCCAGGAATGTCACCTGTCCAGTGTTCGGGGCATATACTGTGGCAAAGCTCACCCTATGGCCATGAAGGTCTCCCTTAACTAGTAACATGCGCCCCTCCGGGTCTGCATATGTGTCTATATGTTTCCATGGCAAGGACTTGGCTAGAATAATGCTCACCCCTTTTGATTTAGAGTCCCGGGACGGGGCATGATAAGACGTGGAATATCGGTGGTTCCCTAGTTTGGGGATATGCTCAACCTTGAAATGGATCTCCTGTAGGAATGCTACATGAGACCTCTGTCTCCACAATTCGTTCAGCAGATTTGATCTCTTTGCGGGGACATGGAGCCCCCTAACATTAAAGGAGGTGACATTGACAATCGGCATGATGTGTGGTTTAACTCACCGCTCCTGTAGTTATCCTTCTGGTGGGCCCGCAGGGACCTCCCCAGGTCAGTCCAGCTGGTCAGGCGCACAGCCTTGGGTAATACCCTCTCAACGATGAGCTCTCGGTGGCCCGGGACCGGGCACAGAGAAACACTAAGGAAGACTCGACAAAGACACAGGTTGGGGTACTGGATTCACACAAGGACACAACAACCAGAGATAAAGAAAAGAGAGAAACAGATAGAGCACTAGTCGCACCGAGGGTGAGGCTATGTCCTACCCTAGTGCAGGAAAGAAAGAAAAACAAACAACATAGCAATAAACAATTACAACCCAGGCGTTCCTATGGGTTAACTCCAACACGGAGAGGAAACGCCTGAAACTTGGGGAAAAAGGCTAAACACAGCAGCCAGCAGAGTGAGATATGGAGAATATATCACTATGTTGGACAACCAAAACACCCCATTGGCAAGGAGCCCGCAGGCCCGAGGTAAACATGGGACCTAATCCCGCCCCCGCACCATCTATGCGGAAAACCAGCATGTGCCCCGCTCCCCCCCGCTTCCCACCCCCACCCAGTGACCCACCCACTACTGCGGCCTGCTATCCTTCCCGCATCCAATACAGTGTCTATACCTGGGGAGGCCTCCCAACATCACTATGCAAAGTAAAACTCGGCCCAGATCAACGCAGCTGACCCTCCCATCTCCTGACAATCCGACTAAGAGGCATATCACCCAATCCCCCTTGTAGCACCAACGGGGGGTAGTGAGTCAGGCAACCAGCAAACACATATAGTTCCCATAAGGCACACAGGTGATCCCGTTGCAGTAAGCCTATACCGGCTCACGCCAATCGCCACCCCCCTCCCAACACAGCAGATAGGGCCAGCAACTCCATTAGGAGAAGCTGGGCCAAGTACACAAAGTCGCACAAGGAGGGTCACGTATAGCTGAACTCCCACGACAGTCCACCCAGTATCTCAGAGCAGATCAGATTTCCGGATGCCCCGGTCGATCCCTTCTCGTAGGCCGGGATGTGGATCTTTGACGAGCCCCTCTAGGCCTCCTGGGTCCCGATGCCCTGTGGGATGCTGTGGTCGCGGCCTCAGCCGAAGGAATGTCCAGCCAGTCAGGTAGCGTAAATGGTGCACAGTCAAGAAAGCCCATCAGGTCAGGAAGTTGGCGCGGCTGGGTCAATCTGAAGGATCTATCGACTCTGCCGATCATCAGAGAGAATGGGTAACCCCACCGATAAGGGACCCCACCCGCTTGGAGATGGTCAGTAAGGGGTTTGAGAAGGCGCCTACGGTACAAGGTTTGCGGGCACACATCTGGCAGGATCTGGATGTCAGCTCCATCAAAGTCCACCTTACCCTGTCGCCACGCATTGCGGAGGATTTCCTCCTTAACATTGAAAAAGTGTACACGGCACAACACATCCCTAGGCCTGTTGACATCGGGTCCTCTGGGGCCCAGGGTCCTGTGCACCCGATCCAATTCCAGCAGGTCTGTCGGGGGCTTCCCTAGGAGGCCATTGAATATTGCTGTTACAGCCGCCCCCAGGTCCTGGCCCCCTGTAGCTTCTGGGATTCCCCTCAGCCGATAATTGTTGCGGCGGTTACGATTTTCAGTGTCCTCCAGCCTCAACTGTAGTTGGATTGATAGGGCCTTCTGCGTCAGCATAGCCTCCTCCAGCTGGGAGACTCGCGCCAAGATCACCGAGTCTGCAGTCTCTAAGGCCTCTATGCGCTGTGCGTGCTGTGCGACCCCCTCCCTCACCTCAGCCAGATCTGCGTGGAGGGAGGCTGCAATCTGGGCAATCATAGCCTGCATGTCGTCCCTGGTCGGGAGCGCCGCCAGCATGGCACACAGGTCAGGCCTGCCGGACATGTCCGATCCACCTGTGGCTTGCGGGAGCCCCTGCGCTGCCGACACCTCCAGCCCCAGCATCGGATCCGGTAAGGAGCTGGATGGGGATGGCGGTTGCTCCATCTGGGACCGCGGAGGGGAGTGTGTCAGGGTGACCGTCCCGGCGCTTCCACTCGCCACGCTGTAGGCCCGGAGCCCGATGACCGCGTGGCATGTCCCCTGGCTCTGACTCCACCAGCCGGCTGGGCCAGAAAAGGGTCCAATCGTGCCTGTACTCGCGGGCGTGGGGGGGCGCGGGGGGTCCGCGACTTCCTGGTACCTCTTGACATGGGGTGCAATGGCGTCTAATGAGCAGATCAACTGAAATTTACTCCATCACTCCACGGAGCTCTCCTTATGCACGTCCTCTCGGCGCCATGTTAAGGCCACGCCCCCAATTTTCTTAACGGTGAAATAACTGTTGCACTTTGCTATAGCGGTGCTTTGTAATATTGTTAATGGGTGGTTTGGCAGATTAAACTACGATCCCGTCAGGAGGATTGCAGATGATCACAAAGGATGTCATTGTGCAGCTCAGAATACATTCCCCACATTGCTTTCTCTACTGATCACTGAGATAACTTATCTCAGCCTTTCACAGCTGTTACGTGAGATAACTTTTCTTTTCGTAGGTTATTCAACAGCCTCTGTGCAGCCGAGGAAAACAAAGAGATCTGCTGAGTAAAAGTAACTCGTGATAAAGCTAGTTTTATCACAGTTTATTAAACGTACACCAAAATGTAGATTGAATCTTAATCTATCTTACTCTATTATCTTACTCTATCTTACTCTATCTAACTCCATATCATCA
>NW_017311684.1:0-360 GCF_000935625.1 Nanorana parkeri
CACCCCTCTGATGAATCCAATTATATACAGTCTGAGAAATATGGACTTGAAAAGAGCTGTAGATGAAATGATATCAACCACTGTTTGTACTTTCTTTGCAGTAAATAAAGTTGGCCATACACTGCTTATATTTTCATAAGATCTTTTTGTATAAAATAACTTTCTTTCAATTTTATATTAGTGTATGGGGTCAAACTGATGAAAAAACTCGAAGGAGTCGGATTTGTTTTCTTGAATGTAAAAAGTTTTAACAGTGAATGTGGTTTTTGTTTGAGAAACTCCATCCATTCAAAAACTGAATGTCAAAAAAATTGTGATTGACATTCATCAACTGTTTGATTATTGGGTGGTAAAGAAAGA
>NW_017311685.1:0-579 GCF_000935625.1 Nanorana parkeri
AAATGGGCGGAGTTAGGACAGTTGTGAGAGGAAATGGGCGGAGTAAGGACAGTTGTGGACCCGAGGGGTGTGCTCCATGGAGGGAGAAGGGGCGGAGTTAGAACAGTTGTAGACCCGAGGGGTGCGCTCGGATAGGAAATGGGCGGAGTTAGGACAGTTGTGAGAGGAAATGGGCGGAGTTAGGACAGTTGTGGACCCGAGGGCTGCGCTGGGTGGAGATAAGGGGTGGAGTTAGGACAGTTGTGAGAGGAAATAGGCGGAGTTAGGACAGTTGTGGGCCCGAGGGGTGCGTTGGGTCGAGATAAGGGGTGGAGTTAGGACAGTTGTGAGAGGAAATGGGCGGAGTTAGGACAGTTGTGGGCCCGAGGGGTGCCCTCGGCAGAGAGGAAGTGGGATGTTTCCGTGACATCATTCCAGGAAGAAGCTATAAAAGGATTGATTTGCATAATATACACGTTCAGTAAAAAGACATCAGACATGCGGACTGCAGCGAAGGGAGTGAGACCCTCCCACTTACTTCATGCTAAGAACATATTGCACACACAGGTAACACATTCCACCAGATGGAGCCGTGTTCAC
>NW_017311685.1:671-4921 GCF_000935625.1 Nanorana parkeri
AGGTCAGAATTACGTCCTGCAAGCATCACATAGAGACATCCAGTGTGAGAGTGACTACTGTACAGGGTGGAGGATGGGAAGGTCACCTGTAGTACCGCGTGTAAGCGTGTACGGGACATACAAAGACGTGTTACTGTGACAAGGACATGCCAGAGACACGGGATCCATATACAGCAAACCGCCTGCGGCCGAGGAGCCGCCAATCCGCTCCGGACTCTGTGCATTGCTGGAAATCCTGAGAAATGTTGAAGGTGGTGTATATATAGAATGGGCGGCGGCGGCAGAGCCGGCCCCCCCGGTGCTGTATGTATAGAATGGGCGGCGGCAGAGCCGGCCCCCCCGGTGCTGTATATATAGAATGGGCGGCGGCGGCAGAGCCGGCCCCCCCGGTGCTGTATGTATAGAATGGGCGGCGGCAGAGCCGGCCCCCCCGGTGCTGTATATATAGAATGGGCGGCGGCGGCAGAGCCGGCCCCCCCGGTGCTGTATGTATAGAATGGGCGGCGGCAGAGCCGGCCCCCCCGGTGCTGTATATATAGAATGGGCGGCGGCGGCAGAGCCGGCCCCCCCGGTGCTGTATGTATAGAATGGGCGGCGGCAGAGCCGGCCCCCCCGGTGCTGTATATATAGAATGGGCGGCGGCGGCAGAGCCGGCCCCCCCGGTGCTGTATGTATAGAATGGGCGGCGGCAGAGCCGGCCCCCCCGGTGCTGTATATATAGAATGGGCGGCGGCGGCAGAGCCGGCCCCCCCGGTGCTGTATGTATAGAATGGGCGGCGGCAGAGCCGGCCCCCCCGGTGCTGTATATATAGAATGGGCGGCGGCGGCAGAGCCGGCCCCCCCGGTGCTGTATGTATAGAATGGGCGGCGGCAGAGCCGGCCCCCCCGGTGCTGTATATATAGAATGGGCGGCGGCGGCAGAGCCGGCCCCCCCGGTGCTGTATGTATAGAATGGGCGGCGGCAGAGCCGGCCCCCCCGGTGCTGTATATATAGAATGGGCGGCGGCGGCAGAGCCGGCCCCCCCGGTGCTGTATGTATAGAATGGGCGGCGGCAGAGCCGGCCCCCCCGGTGCTGTATATATAGAATGGGCGGCGGCGGCAGAGCCGGCCCCCCCGGTGCTGTATGTATAGAATGGGCGGCGGCAGAGCCGGCCCCCCCGGTGCTGTATATATAGAATGGGCGGCGGCGGCAGAGCCGGCCCCCCCGGTGCTGTATGTATAGAATGGGCGGCGGCAGAGCCGGCCCCCCCGGTGCTGTATATATAGAATGGGCGGCGGCGGCAGAGCCGGCCCCCCCGGTGCTGTATGTATAGAATGGGCGGCGGCAGAGCCGGCCCCCCCGGTGCTGTATATATAGAATGGGCGGCGGCGGCAGAGCCGGCCCCCCCGGTGCTGTATGTATAGAATGGGCGGCGGCAGAGCCGGCCCCCCCGGTGCTGTATATATAGAATGGGCGGCGGCGGCAGAGCCGGCCCCCCCGGTGCTGTATGTATAGAATGGGCGGCGGCAGAGCCGGCCCCCCCGGTGCTGTATATATAGAATGGGCGGCGGCGGCAGAGCCGGCCCCCCCGGTGCTGTATGTATAGAATGGGCGGCGGCAGAGCCGGCCCCCCCGGTGCTGTATATATAGAATGGGCGGCGGCGGCAGAGCCGGCCCCCCCGGTGCTGTATGTATAGAATGGGCGGCGGCAGAGCCGGCCCCCCCGGTGCTGTATATATAGAATGGGCGGCGGCGGCAGAGCCGGCCCCCCCGGTGCTGTATGTATAGAATGGGCGGCGGCAGAGCCGGCCCCCCCGGTGCTGTATATATAGAATGGGCGGCGGCGGCAGAGCCGGCCCCCCCGGTGCTGTATGTATAGAATGGGCGGCGGCAGAGCCGGCCCCCCCGGTGCTGTATATATAGAATGGGCGGCGGCGGCAGAGCCGGCCCCCCCGGTGCTGTATGTATAGAATGGGCGGCGGCAGAGCCGGCCCCCCCGGTGCTGTATATATAGAATGGGCGGCGGCGGCAGAGCCGGCCCCCCCGGTGCTGTATGTATAGAATGGGCGGCGGCAGAGCCGGCCCCCCCGGTGCTGTATATATAGAATGGGCGGCGGCGGCAGAGCCGGCCCCCCCGGTGCTGTATGTATAGAATGGGCGGCGGCAGAGCCGGCCCCCCCGGTGCTGTATATATAGAATGGGCGGCGGCGGCAGAGCCGGCCCCCCCGGTGCTGTATGTATAGAATGGGCGGCGGCAGAGCCGGCCCCCCCGGTGCTGTATATATAGAATGGGCGGCGGCGGCAGAGCCGGCCCCCCCGGTGCTGTATGTATAGAATGGGCGGCGGCAGAGCCGGCCCCCCCGGTGCTGTATATATAGAATGGGCGGCGGCGGCAGAGCCGGCCCCCCCGGTGCTGTATGTATAGAATGGGCGGCGGCAGAGCCGGCCCCCCCGGTGCTGTATATATAGAATGGGCGGCGGCGGCAGAGCCGGCCCCCCCGGTGCTGTATGTATAGAATGGGCGGCGGCAGAGCCGGCCCCCCCGGTGCTGTATATATAGAATGGGCGGCGGCGGCAGAGCCGGCCCCCCCGGTGCTGTATGTATAGAATGGGCGGCGGCAGAGCCGGCCCCCCCGGTGCTGTATATATAGAATGGGCGGCGGCGGCAGAGCCGGCCCCCCCGGTGCTGTATGTATAGAATGGGCGGCGGCAGAGCCGGCCCCCCCGGTGCTGTATATATAGAATGGGCGGCGGCGGCAGAGCCGGCCCCCCCGGTGCTGTATGTATAGAATGGGCGGCGGCAGAGCCGGCCCCCCCGGTGCTGTATATATAGAATGGGCGGCGGCGGCAGAGCCGGCCCCCCCGGTGCTGTATGTATAGAATGGGCGGCGGCAGAGCCGGCCCCCCCGGTGCTGTATATATAGAATGGGCGGCGGCGGCAGAGCCGGCCCCCCCGGTGCTGTATGTATAGAATGGGCGGCGGCAGAGCCGGCCCCCCCGGTGCTGTATATATAGAATGGGCGGCGGCGGCAGAGCCGGCCCCCCCGGTGCTGTATGTATAGAATGGGCGGCGGCAGAGCCGGCCCCCCCGGTGCTGTATATATAGAATGGGCGGCGGCGGCAGAGCCGGCCCCCCCGGTGCTGTATGTATAGAATGGGCGGCGGCAGAGCCGGCCCCCCCGGTGCTGTATATATAGAATGGGCGGCGGCGGCAGAGCCGGCCCCCCCGGTGCTGTATGTATAGAATGGGCGGCGGCAGAGCCGGCCCCCCCGGTGCTGTATATATAGAATGGGCGGCGGCGGCAGAGCCGGCCCCCCCGGTGCTGTATGTATAGAATGGGCGGCGGCAGAGCCGGCCCCCCCGGTGCTGTATATATAGAATGGGCGGCGGCGGCAGAGCCGGCCCCCAGGGAGAGGGGAAAGGAGGCGGGACAGAGAGGAAAGGAGGCGGGACAGAGAGGAAAGGAGGCGGGACAGAGAGGAAAGGGGGCGGGAGAGGGGAAAGGAGGCGGGAGAGAGGGGGACAGTACAGTGTCATCTATCATCTCATCCCCAGTGCAGCCATTATCACTATAGGAGGCCCCGGGGTGATGGTGGTACATAGGAGGAGGAGAATGGGGGGAGGGGCCCAGAGGGAAGACACAGCAACGGTAGACACACGGCCATATCCCGGGACAGACAGAGGGAGTGCTGACCTGCCAGGACGGAGGGAACTCCACCAAGGACTGGCGCGGGGGGGCTAGCAGCGCTGGACGGACACACGCCACAGAGACCACATAGAAGAGAAGAGATCACGGGGTCAGGGGTCATCCAGGACAGGAAGTAGACTTGGGGGAGGGGCATTGCTGAGAAATGTCAGTCGCCTGGCAGTCATGCTGATCCTCCGACTTCAATACTTTGCACCTCAAGTCTCCTGACCTCACGCCGTGAACTGAAGCCGGGGGATCAGCATAACAGCCAGGCGGCCGGCATTCCTAGACGCCCGGATCCCGTCTGATCGGAGCCGTGTGGGAGGAGCCCCTCACCTGATTGGCTGTGTGCTGCCCCGTCCCATCCAGCTGGATTTTGATCTCGGGATAGGAGTCTCCGCCCACTTTCCTGGCGTCCGGTTGTGGGGAGCGCGGCAACCCTGAAATCACGCAGAAGATTCGGGGTCACCCGTGTGTGAGGTCAGCCGTCCTTAAAGGGCCACTCCACCCATCTGATCGCTATCACTGAAGCGCGGTGACCCAGAAGCAGCCAATCAGCAACGTGCCTACACTGTACTGT
>NW_017311686.1:0-219 GCF_000935625.1 Nanorana parkeri
AGTCTGACGGCACGACGAGACGGTAAAAGTGCGATGTTGCGATATCCAGAGGACCTCACCTCCTTTTGTGCGGACATGCATATTACATGTCTAGTGATTACAGGATGGGAACCTCTTCCTAAGATACCTACGGAACCATCGCTTTGGCATAAAAACACTCCACGGAAGAAGTCATCTTGTTTAGAGACCATCCAAGAAACTCCCAATCGGAGACCCTGA
>NW_017311686.1:5019-5239 GCF_000935625.1 Nanorana parkeri
AAAAAGACACTGAGCTCTGACACCTGCACTTTGAGGGAATTTACAGATAACCGTTTATCTGCTTAATCTTGCAAAAAGTCCAGGATCACCGGTAAATCCTGCACTCAGAAGATTCTGCTTCTCCCTCGCCATTCATCCGACTCAATGTGCACTTTACTATCCCCATTGGAAGCTCTTAGAGCATTACTTCCCTCTTTATCCCTACGGAATTGGACATCTA
>NW_017311686.1:6471-7568 GCF_000935625.1 Nanorana parkeri
CTATGACGCGGTGCGCACGCCGCGTGGCGCACCTCAGTGACATCACCCACCGCATCCACGGCCTTCATCCCCCAAATAGGGAATCCAGTATGAGCCCAAGGGACGGTGCAGTGCTCCACGCGAGGACCAACACCCCCACGCTGCCGCCGACTGTCACCGCTCCCCCTACCGACCGGTAAGTACCCGATATGCTCCTAGGCATCTGGGACCCTGGGCTCCTCAGCCTCCCCGTACCTCCATGCTGCCCCTGTTGCCAGACTGATGTCCACAATAGGGGCACCGCACACTCCAGGTCATCACACCTTGCCACTGCTGTACACCCGGGGGGGCCACCATCTGGCGCCTACTCACGTGCAGGAGGATGGTTGCCTTCCCTGAGTGACGGAAGGGAACCTTGGCCAAGAATCGGGTGGGGGGTCCGATAGGGAATCCCTGTATGCACTGCAGCAGGTAACCCTGGAGTAGGTCCCAATGCATAGTAGGGTAAGGCTCAGCCCTAAGGCAAACAAACATGAGCCCTTTTAAAATAACAAACATTACGATGTCCCTGTGTAGCCGACGGAAACACAAAAAAACTGACTTGGGATGGAAGGAGGAGTCTATTTATTTAATGTGGTTGATGTGTTTCCTGTTGCAGGTAGGCGGAGCCTATATCTCGATGGCTGTCCTGGAAGATGACTGGAGAAATTATTATTTATCAATATCATCATACAGGTTTTTTATAATGCCAACAGTTTGCTCAGCGCTTTACAAAATGGAGCGAAACAGTACGGTTACAATAGAACTTCAATACAGGAGGGTTTTGAAAGGCCCTGCTCTTAAAAGCTTACAATCTGGCAGCTCATTCACACTGTTTAGTATGTATGATAAAAGTGGCCAGCTTTGGACTGGTCACCAGAAAAGTAAATAATTAGAAGCTTATTTTATAGCAGGGGTGTTCACACCTAGGCGTATCGAATATGCACGTTTGTCGCGCGTTTTTACCGCGATTTGCGCGCTTCCAAGGGCTACCTGGCTGTATCCCAATGGATTGGGATACCTGGCTGTATCCCAATGGCGGCAAATACACCCCAAAGAAGCTCCTGTACTTCTTTGGG
>NW_017311687.1:0-366 GCF_000935625.1 Nanorana parkeri
CAGCTGGGTCCGGAAAACAAGGGCACATTGACAGCTGGGTCCAACAACAACGATGGGACACTGACACTCGGTTCCTACAACAACGGCACCATAAAAACTGACAACCATTCCCAGGCTATGAGTTTTTGCTATGGGTCATGAAGGGGACCACGAAGTCTTACCAAAAACAAGTGCCGTGCAAGGGAAAGTCCCGGACTAAACCACCTGCCACTGAAGGAGCCTCTTCTATGCGCTACAGCGATTCTGCGCGTTCCCTTCTCTGATGGAAACTCTGGAAATGTTTTCAAGATGCTAACTAGTCAAAAAGTATTCCAGACAAGAACCACGTTGGATGGGGGGAGGTTGGATGGGGGGGTGTTGGATGGG
>NW_017311687.1:4804-5238 GCF_000935625.1 Nanorana parkeri
CCCCACTTCCGGTGCCATTGTAACCAGATAATCAATGTTATTCCCTTCACCTCTCAGTGGTCACAATGTTACGGCTGATCGCTGTGTATATATAATTTATAGAAGAGAGCTGCCCTTACGATGGGAAAAAAAACTTTATGAAACTTGATTGTCTTCAGATTCCCCCCGAGCTTTTATCAGTATTTCATCTGTTTACTATGCCGTCCTCATTAAGTGTTATGGAACTGACACAGGAAACACAGGAAGAGTCATCACTTCCTGTGTGAAGAGGATAAACATATTCTAGAGGTAGAAATGACCCCAGAACACCAGTGACTGCTCAACGTATACAAGGCAGGAAGCACCTGCGCTCCTCCAGAACCTTCATACATGACAGCTGCTCTAAGGGTGGCGTGCTGCACTGCTCTGCTACATTCCTATACTGACCTGCTGCA
>NW_017311688.1:0-266 GCF_000935625.1 Nanorana parkeri
TTTTCTCTGCTCTATGCTTGTATTGGGTAAAAAAGGCCCCTAAAAGGTCATTCTCATCCTTTTAAGCAAAAAGTAATATTTGGAAGACATGAGCATATTGAGTTTGAGGTGTAGGGCTTGTGGGTCTTTAATGATTTTGATGTAACATTGTTATACTGGATTACCTTTTTTCCAGTTTTGATATAGGCCTTATGAGCATTCCACACTGTTGCATGATCACTAATGGAAGAAGAAATTAGCTGAAAGAAGGATGAAATGTCAGATTT
>NW_017311688.1:4709-5234 GCF_000935625.1 Nanorana parkeri
TAAAGCTGAATACATTTTTTAAATCAACCCTCACGTCACAGGTGCAGCAAAAAGTTTATCTATAACCATACTTATTTATAGAATTGACCATTCGATGGTAAATACCTGACTTTTAATTGTTGGAAAGAGCACAAGACACCTTAATCATATATTTGCGCCAATGTCTCAATCCCCACTTTCTTCCACAATCCAAATCCTGAGCTGAAGCTTGAGGATCAGCATGTTGGCCAGGAAACAAATATTTGCAGAAGCAGAAGTCATCAGTCAGTCCCATACTCCCTCATTACAGATTTGGCAGCAGTAACGCCTATATTTCCATATATACAGAATCCATTTAATTTCTAATTGGTTGCAACAGAGTTCCTGAACATTTCAGCAATTGCATTTCACACAAAAAAAAACATTAGAAACAAAAACAAAGAAAAAATTAAAATGCTACTTACGGCAGACAGAATATTATCTGAGTTGCATTATCTGAATCTAATAAACTTGAAGTAGTTGTAACTATTGTGAACTGTCCTCCAA
>NW_017311689.1:0-225 GCF_000935625.1 Nanorana parkeri
CTATTGTGGTCCATGCAGCATCATCCTTCCTAAGGACATGGGTGATCTTTGGTGCACTGGACCGTTCTCCATTCCATGTCATGAAGCTGGAGCCATGAAACATTTTCTGGTGAGCTGGTGCTATTTTGTCTTTTTCCCTATGCTGGTGGCAGTCGGCATACTTATTTCCATCAGCTCACGTGTATCTATTTCTGGGCTCTGCAAAGAGAAAATACATGAATTCAT
>NW_017311689.1:4817-5232 GCF_000935625.1 Nanorana parkeri
TCCTGCTTCTCATAAATCTCTGATTACTGACCTTTCCATAAGCTCCTTGGCCAAGTACTTTATGGTAGATGAAGCTGGCAAGGTTAAAACCAGCTGGGGCATCGCGTCCAGTGCTAGTGGACGGCAATGCCTCGCTGATCACCTCACCTACTTCACCGACCATCTTCTTGTTGTTATTGGACACCTCTCTTTTGATTTCGCTGACTATTCCACCAACTTTGTTGCTGACCACCTCATCAACTACTTCTCTGACCACCTTGCTGACCGCTTTGGTGACTACTAAAAAAAGGAAAATCATGACATGTAATTAGCAAACGGCAATAGGATCCGTACTCTACAAAACAAAGACTGATAATGGCAGAATACACTCAGTTAGGGGGTGTGTGTCAGACCTCTGCAGAGACACCACTGCTTC
>NW_017311690.1:0-444 GCF_000935625.1 Nanorana parkeri
GGAGGAATCTGTTGCACTTTTTCCATCTGAACACAGAAAATATGCAGATAAGATATAGGTGTATGGCCGGCTTTAGAGGTATCACTGGCCCCCATACATTAATGTAGAGGATTCTGGTGACCAACAAGTTCATTTTATCATTAAAAATTATTTAAATGCATGCTCTCAATTAGTAATATAACTATTGTAGACAACAAAAAGATGTGTTCTTCTATGTGTTCTTTAAGTGACCTTACATTTTATGGCATCTTATAGAAATTTTAATAGTATTGTAATCATGGATAATGAGTAGTAGAAGGGCCATTTTTTTTCTCTCTCCAGCGCCGATCATGTGTCCAAAAGCCTGGGCAATGGATTGATTTTGAAGGCAAGAATCAACATTCTGATAGGTAGCTTCATGGACAGTTAATTTGCCTAAGCTTTTAGCTATGTGACAAACACTAG
>NW_017311690.1:4888-5231 GCF_000935625.1 Nanorana parkeri
ATTATTAAGATGTAAAGTATTACACTCAGAGAAAGCAAAGAAACCAATGCTGAACACTAGGCCACTGTGAGACACAAATGACACCAGCACGTAATTCCAACTTACTTATTTTGTATATATACAGTTCACAGTTTATATACATCTCTGAGGTTTACCATTTTTATATATTGTGCTATTTAAATGAAAAATGTTATATACGCTAGCCAATGGGAACATGATCTTCAGACCCAATGAGAACCTGCTTACTGTAGCTTAGTAGCTTACTGTTCTATTAATTTAACAGCAGCTCAAACAAACTGCAAACTATTATTTAGGGGGCATATGGTCCCCCAGAGGATAGTTA
>NW_017311691.1:0-767 GCF_000935625.1 Nanorana parkeri
CCATGAAACTCCCAGTGACTGGCTGGTGAAGCATAGACACTCATGTTGGTAGGGGCTCCAATATTTATTCATGGAAAACACAACAAAAAAGGTACAGAAAGGGCAAACGATGTGCTCACCTACAGACCCCTATGAGAACATGAAATAATCTGTCCAAACCACAGAGTGGTCACATAATATGCTGTTCACACATAGACCCCACTTCCAAGATGAAATCCAGTGCTAGTTATTCATTTAAAAAGCCTTGTAACCAGTGAATACCCCTCCCCCCCCCAAAAAAAAAAATCAGACACTTAAAAGGGGGTGTAGCGCTCAGGATGGTCACCAATGCTGCAACAATGATTAAATAGATAAGATTGGATTTTACATAATTTAAGGTGAGGATCATCTTTGGATCTATACCCCAGAATACTGCTCAGATAGAAGAGGCGCAAAGACTGAATTGTCTCCTCTTAGGAATCCCCCACTGCCTTTCCCATCCTATGCTAAGAAACTCCCCGCCCCCCAATGCCAGACACTGATTGAAGGCACTCCCTACCCTCAGCCCCTTACAAAGGTTAGTGCTTTACCCCAATATTCAGTCTTGAGCCTCCCATCACTAGAACATAGTACAGTCAGGCAAAAGATCACTCCACCGGACAGTAGCAGTTCCAGCACTTGCCAGTGGGATACATCTTGGGTCCATTTGATGCCTTGACCGGCCCCAGGGGTATTTTCAGGGGGCCCCATAGCATTTAAAAAGGAACAGTACTCAGATTTTTTTTTTT
>NW_017311692.1:0-375 GCF_000935625.1 Nanorana parkeri
TGATCAGGGAAGGGGAGGGACTTCCATTGGAGATGATCAGGCATACAGACGGAGGAGCCGGAATGGGGGAGGAGTTTCACACCTGGAGAATGTTGATGAATTCGGCCACTTCCGCCCCGACAACTCGGATATTATTGGCGGCCTGAGTGTAGAGAGCGCGGGATCCGCCCCCCCACCCCACGCAGATACAATTCACATCTTCCACATGGAGTATGTTCTGGAGGAGGGAGAAACACTCATCAGGAGAAGCTCAGACTCCGCACACTGAACAATTCCAGGGGTTGTAGTACAGCTGAGACTCACCAGGTGGAAATGTGAGAGGGGAATGTGAGGGGGGAATGTGAGGGGGGAATGTGAGGGGGGAATGTGAGGGGA
>NW_017311692.1:4425-5226 GCF_000935625.1 Nanorana parkeri
GGGGGGCGTATTGTGGAACCTGGCCTTGGGGCGGCAGGTGGAGTAAATCCGGCCCTGTCCATGACAGGAAGTGTGTCACTGTTCTCTAAGGACGATGGAACCACACCCCTATATGTTGTGGACAATAGGAAATAGGTCGGTTCCATAGTCGAAAGGTTGAGAGCTGGATAGAAGGGCCAAGTGCCGGGTAGAAGGGCCACATGCTGGGTAGAAGGGCCACATGCCGGGTAGAAGGGCCACATGCCGGGTAGAAGGGCCACATGCCGGGTAGCAGGGCCACGTGCTGGGGTATTTCTCCCACCATTGCAGCTCATTGCCCCTCCCACATGCCCCTCCCACTAGGCAATAACTAACCAATGAACAAAGTGACACAAGAAATACACAGAATGACATTGTATCGGTTGGCGAGCGGAAGCCGATAACGCGGGTTAGCGATGAATATATAAGACGTGAAATCGGGGAAAGTCGGAACGTTCCGGAGATCTCAGCGAGAGAAAGAATCGCAATGTAACAAACGACGCGTTTCGTCCTGTGACTGAGGGCAGATTTGGGGGACACGAGACGCTGTTTTTATTTATTTTGTCCGTCCGGCTGAAGTCCTTTTGCCTCATGTCATTGCTTGTCGTGCTGCCATGACGACTGCTTCCGGGACTCTGAGAGGAGGAGCCGAGCGCAGGAAGAGGCGCCGCAGCAGAGCGAGGTCTCAACCAATATCCTTTCTGAGGGGTTATATCTGCTCACTGCATCTGCTGAGTACCCAATGCTCGGGGGGCCGCTGAGTACCCAACGCTCGGGGGGGCC
>NW_017311693.1:0-855 GCF_000935625.1 Nanorana parkeri
CCGTGCTTACCAAAATGGGATATAGGGGATGGAGTTTAAAAAGTAAAGTTCGTGTGATTGTTTCTCCAAGGACATAATTGGTCACTTGTCTATGGGAGTGTGTAAACATTTTTTTATTTACTGTGTTACTGTTTTTGTCGGTTAAGGGTTAATGCTGGAGTGAAATTTATTAATTTTTATAATAGTTGCAGTCAGTCCATCCTCTGGGTGCTATGTCTTAAGGTTGGTTTGGAACTACCGTTTAGGTATTCTGAGTGAATGTTGGAGAATGAATGGATACCCCTTTGCTGGTGTTTGCCCATATCGCAGTCCCCTACGAAGTCATCTGAGAGGAGAAGGCCAAGAAATAGCGACGTGGAGATCCTTTATGGAAAATGGCTGGATGTGTGCCATTCAGGCACAAAGCGGCATATGTTGGAGTGTACAACATTTTCAGGTACGAAAGCTGCCAAACAGATATCTTCAAATCTTGATTGCATTGCTCATCAAAGAGACCAACTGTGTGTTGTTCATGCCTGGGGCATGGCAGGGGAGATGAGAAAGGTGACATTTCTTCATCGGGACAAGACATCAAGCGTTGCACCCTGTGGTGTTGATAAGGGTGTAGGCACATTGGGAAGACATGTTCAAGATATCCGGATTTTGCATATGAATGTGACTGGCCATTGTCTAAAGATCAAAGGACAAGGTGTTGACCTAGGCCAAGGACTGATCTGCAGTACGATGGTTCACCCTGCTGGAGGACTACAGTGCGTGTGGATAAATATGAAGGACCATGCCGATTGGCCGAAAGACATTTAAGGGACATGCGGAATTCTGGGTAAAGGGGGTGTCGATGTATGTGTATGAATGGGT
>NW_017311693.1:1840-2868 GCF_000935625.1 Nanorana parkeri
TCTGCCTGATCCAGCCATCCCGAATCGCATACCGAGGTGATCCGGGCTGGCTGGATCATGCAGACGCGGCCCTGTAATCAGACATTGTAGAGGGCCGCCTGCTGGGGCCTCACGAGGACCCCCTTAAGGAGCGAGTGGTGACCGATTAGAGTGCCGCATCTGATGGAGCTGCGGTGACGGCCGCATGGTCAGTACGCCCCTGCGCCCGGGGCAGGCGCCCCCTCGCTATGTCACTGCATGGTAGAGTGCGGTAATTGCACAGTACTATGTTGTTAATCCACTGTACTAGTGTGATCGGACCCTCAAAAACAATGACACTGACACACTCACAGACATTCTGACACACTCAATTTTTTTTTTTTAAGGTCCACCCAGTCTCCCTAACTTATGAGAACTGGAGTGGATCCTCAGCCTGGGGTCCACTGTGGGCTGCTGTGCTGTGTATATGCATTGCTTGTACAGCTCTCTTGTAGAGGTGCCGGGAACAAGAATTTGATGTCCCCATGGCACCTCTATAGGAAACGTGAGGGAGATGTAAGCAATGCATGTATAGATGGAGCTCCTCACAGCCATAGTCCCATCCCACCTCAAGCTGACACTCAGCACCAGGCAGCATATTTTGAATAGCTGCTTGGTACAAAAACTGACCGTGCTTGCGGTAGGGGAAGGCAGAGGAGCCTCTCACCTAGAAAAGTGTAAGGTGTCAGAACTATTGGGCCAAAAGGAATCAATTTCACAGGCCTAAACATGTAATTCTACAGACGTGTCTATGGGCATACTAGTAGCCATTTTGTCTATGTGCTATAAGGTGAAAATAAGTTCATTCTTTTCTGGTACAGAGACCTTCAAAGAGAGATTAGGAATGTTAATATAAACATTCTTCAGATCGTAAATGGTGGGGGTCTCAGACGCATATCAGTTTAGGATAGTACCAGCCTGTGTCGGTCTTGAGTGATTACTTCTGGACTCCACGAGAATACAATCTATAAGAAAGTGGAGTTTCTAAAGAGTTTTTTTTTTCTTTTGTT
>NW_017311693.1:4298-5219 GCF_000935625.1 Nanorana parkeri
AATCGCTGGCCAGAATGAGCGACGTGCGCTTTTACTATCGACTCATTCCCCCTTATGTGACCATTCCCACCGGCCCTGGGAATGGTCACAACTAGGTCTTATTTTCGGGGTAGGTCTTATCTTTAAGCAATTCCCAAAAATAGTACTAGGTCTTATTTTCGGGGTAGGTCTTATTTTCGGGGAAACAGGGTATATACTTTTGTTTTATACATTTGTATAATCTCCAGGAAACCTCATTTTAGTTTCTAGTCAATGGTCTAGTCTGATATATATATTGAATTACACTGGTGGTAATTTTTCTCTACTTTGTGTGGGCTTATTGCCAGCCCTGTGCATGATGGGATAAATATCGGCCATGCGCTGTGAAAGTTAGAGTTTGTGAAAATCTGTGCTGGGAGAAGTCACATGTCAATTCTGAGTCTTTTGTTTTCTTATTCTGTGAGATAGACATCCATTACATTTAAAAAGTTGTTTTATCTTGGTTACATTTATCATTTTGTTGAATTAATATCCAGTGGTTACATTTTATGCATTACTTGTTGTCAAATTGATTGATATTATCTGATCCATATTCTTTGTTTGTCACCAATTATATTTTATTATTATTTTTGCACTGATTTTTGATAAATAAATATCTATATTTTGTATACTTTTGTCTTCCTCTTGTCTTCGAAGTCAGCACAAATGAAAGAACTTTATGATTTATGGAAATACATTGGGAATCTCCTTAACCATAGATTTTTAATTGTTTCCATAAATAGAACTGTATATCAGAGCAGTATAAACATTCTGACAAAGGCATGCGGCGACCTACTGAAAACAGCGACCCACTTTTGGGTCACGACCCACTAGTTGAAAACCAAGGCTCTATGGGATTTAGATTGCTGGCCAGTTCAGTACTCTCCAGCGCTTTGTCTGAAA
>NW_017311694.1:0-3295 GCF_000935625.1 Nanorana parkeri
ATCTCCTCCCTCTATCTCCTCCCTCTATCTCCTCCCTCTATTTGGGTTCATGACCCATGACTGGGCTTATTGAAAGAGTCGGCTGGGATATTTGTAGAGCTGGATCCCAATGTATTGAATTCAGAGTCTGTAATCACCTATTACAGCATTGGACAGAATGCGTTTCACAGACGCCTCGACCTCCGTCACTCTACGGAGCACGCTGGAGGCTGCAAAAGAGGAAAATTTATATAATTCTGTAAATTCGTCCATGTCATTTTACAGCCTCCTGAACAGTCACTATATTCACAATGTAGAAACCATTATACAACGAGAGGAGGACCGAGTCATACATCTATTACTACAAACCCAATTTTATTATTGCCCAGATAAATCATACACACAGAGGCTGAACTACAGAGAGAGGCTGAACTACAAAGGGAGGCTGTACTATAGAGGGAGGCTGAACTACAGAGTGAGTCTGAATTACAGAGAGAGTCTGAATTACAGAGAGAGGCTGAACTACAGAGAGAGGCTGAACTACAGAGATAGGCTGAACTACAAAAGGAGGCTGTACTATAGAGGGAGGCTGTACTATAGAGGGAGGCTGTACTATAGAGGGAGGCTGAACAACAGTGAGAGTCTGAATTGCAGAGAGAGGCTGAACTACAGAGAGAGGATGAACTACAAAGGGAGGCTGTACTATAGAGGGAGGCTGAACTACAGAGAGAGGCTGAATTACAGAGAGAGGCTGAAGTACAGAGAGAGGATGAACTACAGAGAGAAGCTGAACTACACAGAGAGGCTGAACTACAAAGGGAGGCTGTACTATAGAGGGAGGCTGAACTACAGAGAGAGGCTGAATTACAGAGAGAGGCTGAAGTACAGAGAGAGGATGAACTACAGAGAGAAGCTGAACTACACAGAGAGGCTGAACTACAAAGGGAGGCTGTACTATAGAGGGAGGCTGAACTACAGAGAGAGGCTGAATTACAGAGAGAGGCTGAAGTACAGAGAGAGGATGAACTACAGAGAGAAGCTGAACTACACAGAGAGGCTGAACTACAAAGGGAGGCTGTACTATAGAGGGAGGCTGAACTACAGAGAGAGGCTGAATTACAGAGAGAGGCTGAAGTACAGAGAGAGGATGAACTACAGAGAGAAGCTGAACTACACAGAGAGGCTGAACTACAAAGGGAGGCTGTACTATAGAGGGAGGCTGAACTACAGAGAGAGGCTGAATTACAGAGAGAGGCTGAAGTACAGAGAGAGGATGAACTACAGAGAGAAGCTGAACTACACAGAGAGGCTGAACTACAAAGGGAGGCTGTACTATAGAGGGAGGCTGAACTACAGAGAGAGGCTGAATTACAGAGAGAGGCTGAAGTACAGAGAGAGGATGAACTACAGAGAGAAGCTGAACTACACAGAGAGGCTGAACTACAAAGGGAGGCTGTACTATAGAGGGAGGCTGAACTACAGAGAGAGGCTGAATTACAGAGAGAGGCTGAAGTACAGAGAGAGGATGAACTACAGAGAGAAGCTGAACTACACAGAGAGGCTGAACTACAAAGGGAGGCTGTACTATAGAGGGAGGCTGAACTACAGAGAGAGGCTGAATTACAGAGAGAGGCTGAAGTACAGAGAGAGGATGAACTACAGAGAGAAGCTGAACTACACAGAGAGGCTGAACTACAAAGGGAGGCTGTACTATAGAGGGAGGCTGAACTACAGAGAGAGGCTGAATTACAGAGAGAGGCTGAAGTACAGAGAGAGGATGAACTACAGAGAGAAGCTGAACTACACAGAGAGGCTGAACTACAAAGGGAGGCTGTACTATAGAGGGAGGCTGAACTACAGAGAGAGGCTGAATTACAGAGAGAGGCTGAAGTACAGAGAGAGGATGAACTACAGAGAGAAGCTGAACTACACAGAGAGGCTGAACTACAAAGGGAGGCTGTACTATAGAGGGAGGCTGAACTACAGAGAGAGGCTGAATTACAGAGAGAGGCTGAAGTACAGAGAGAGGATGAACTACAGAGAGAAGCTGAACTACACAGAGAGGCTGAACTACAAAGGGAGGCTGTACTATAGAGGGAGGCTGAACTACAGAGAGAGGCTGAATTACAGAGAGAGGCTGAAGTACAGAGAGAGGATGAACTACAGAGAGAAGCTGAACTACACAGAGAGGCTGAACTACAAAGGGAGGCTGTACTATAGAGGGAGGCTGAACTACAGAGAGAGGCTGAATTACAGAGAGAGGCTGAAGTACAGAGAGAGGATGAACTACAGAGAGAAGCTGAACTACACAGAGAGGCTGAACTACAAAGGGAGGCTGTACTATAGAGGGAGGCTGAACTACAGAGAGAGGCTGAATTACAGAGAGAGGCTGAAGTACAGAGAGAGGATGAACTACAGAGAGAAGCTGAACTACACAGAGAGGCTGAACTACAAAGGGAGGCTGTACTATAGAGGGAGGCTGAACTACAGAGAGAGGCTGAATTACAGAGAGAGGCTGAAGTACAGAGAGAGGATGAACTACAGAGAGAAGCTGAACTACACAGAGAGGCTGAACTACAAAGGGAGGCTGTACTATAGAGGGAGGCTGAACTACAGAGAGAGGCTGAATTACAGAGAGAGGCTGAAGTACAGAGAGAGGATGAACTACAGAGAGAAGCTGAACTACACAGAGAGGCTGAACTACAAAGGGAGGCTGTACTATAGAGAGAGGATGAACTACAGAGAGAGATTGAACTACAGAGAGAAACTGAACAAAACACACATTCAGCATTCATGTTCTGGAAAATGATGACTGGATGGGTAAGTGTTCCAGTGAGTGAAGCACAATAAACTTACTTCCTTTCTGGCTCTCCTCTGTCTGTTTCCCCACAACTCCCACAATCCTCTGAATCTCACTGGTAAGAGATCCTGTAATAGAGGACAATGCAAATGTATCTCATTTTGTTGTAGAGTCTCCAGAAAATTCTCTCATGCAGGCACTAAGACAGCGAGAGGACCTCCTTCACAGGAGACAGAGTAAGGACCTCCTTCACAGGAGACAGAGAGAGGACCTCCTTCACAGGGGACAGAGAGAGGACCTCCTTCACAGGAGACAGAGTGAGGACCTCCTTCACAGGAGACAGAGAGAGGACCTCCTTCACAGGGGACAGAGACGGGACCTCCTTCACAGGGGACAGAGAGAGAGGACCTCCTTCACAGGGGACAGGGAGAGGACCTCCTTCACAGGGGACAGAGAGAGGACCTCCTTCACAGGGGACAGAGAGAGGACCTCCTTCACAGGGGACAGAGAGAGGAC
>NW_017311694.1:4990-5219 GCF_000935625.1 Nanorana parkeri
AGGACCTCCTTCACAGGAGACAGAGAGAGGACCTCCTTCACAGGGGACAGAGAGAGGACCTCCTTCACAGGAGACAGAGTGAGGACCTCCTTCACAGGAGACAGAGAGAGGACCTCCTTCACAGGGGACAGAGACGGGACCTCCTTCACAGGGGACAGAGAGAGAGGACCTCCTTCACAGGGGACAGGGAGAGGACCTCCTTCACAGGGGACAGAGAGAGGACCTCCTT
>NW_017311695.1:0-5215 GCF_000935625.1 Nanorana parkeri
TGCGCGTGTGCGTGTTGGGCTTCGTAAATCAGCCCCACGGTCTCTCTTTAGAATGGGCCAATTTATTTTGATTATCTTCTCCAACTGTCTATGTTAGACACAGAAGACCATAATCTTCACTTTCCACACAGTCCTTCCTTTTTTTACAAAATTTTTTTCTAATGCTGCTATCTTTCTTTTCTCTTTAACCAACATTCTCCCTCATATTATAAAACATAAATTTTTTTTTTATTTGTTATCTATTTGATCTGACTTTTAGATTTGAGAAAGTAGTCACTAAGGTAACCCTCCTATCACCAAAATCCATATTCTTCAGTTGTTCTTTCAAAAGTTCCTCTTGTGACCTAACTGTAGCTATTATTATTATTATACATGATTTATATAGCGCACACAGTTTGTGCAGCGCTTTACAATATAGGGAAGAGATTACAATACAATTCAAGACACGATGGTAAAGAGGGCCCTGCCCGTGAGAGCGTACAATCTAAGAGTCCTGGCTATTGCCTATTTTCCTGGCTCTTTGGAGTTTTCATTTGCAATAATATCTATTTTTGTTGACTTTATTCTGTGAAATCACATTCTTTCTCAAATAATTTATCCGTAGAGCTATTTCTCCAACTCTAATAAACTCTCCCATTTGGTGGATATTTATACTGCAGACCAATATACCTCTGGGATTAAATCACCAATGGGATGTGTCTCTTTAAAATAGGTGATTTTATACTAAAGGTTTATGTAACCTTTTTCTATATGTGTCTTTCCTCTCAAATATTTTTGGGATGTGCATACATATGTAGTATATCCATGTTCATATTTGTGTTACAAGCTGGTACTTTACCAAATAGGAGAGTGTTAATATTTTGTTAATAATTGGAAAGTGCTAACTTTATATTGGAGATGTTAATGCATCATGTTCTGGCAAAGAGACTTGCATTTTCTACTTAATTTGAATTTGATATTTTTTCAACTATCTGCCATGACCCACTGCCTGGCTTCCATGACCCACTGCCAGGCTAGGAAGCCAGCTTCATGCTGCCTATGGGCACTGCAAGGCAGCCTGGCAGTGTTGGGAGGTAGCATGAAGCCAGCTTCCCGATTGGCTGGGAAGCCAGGTTCATGCTACCTCGGGATGCTGATATCAGTATTTGTTATTGGCGAGTATTGATGAAAAAAATATTGGTACTCTTACGCGATACAAAAAAACCCGATAACAGTGTATCCCTGAGTAGAGGTGTTCCAGGATTAAGTGAAACAGGACTTGATCTCCCTTAAAAGAAATAGTGGTAAAAATAGTAAAAGGTATAATATTACCACAGTGGAGAGAATAGCAGACTGTAAAGAATAGATATAATATTGTTAAGGAGAATGCAGATAACGCAGGAGCTTTTGTTATTTTAAATTCCTCAGATTATGAGCAAGAAGCCCTGTGACAGTTACAAGTCCAGGTGACATATCATCACTTGAAATGTGATCCCACCACCCATTTTCAATCCTTGTTGGAAAATTTGTTGTCAGAGGGATTGAGAATGGGAGTGTTGTATCACAAGATGATGAAGGTTTTGAAAGTTGTTGATCCAATTACTCCTATCTTTTACCATCTGCCCAAAGTACGGGGACTATACCAGTTGAGGGTCATCCAACAGTAGCTGGTATTGGTTTGATTAATCCAATCAAACCGCTATCCAAATCCTGCCGCCTTCACCTTCGTAACATCTCAAAATACGCCCCTTCCTCACCAATGACACCGCAAAACTACTCATACACTCCCTTGTTATCTCTCGTCTTGACTATTGTAACTCCCTCCTCGTTGGCCTTCCACTACACAGGATATCCCTCCTTCAGTCTATCATGAATGCAGCTGCCAGACTCATTCACCTTACCAACCGCTCAGTGTCTGCATCCCCCTCTGCCAATCCCTCCACTGGCTTCCACTCGCCCATAGGATACAATTCTAAATATTAACAGTCACCTATAAAGCCATCCACAACTCTGCCCCTGGATATATCTCAGACCTTGTCTCAAAGTATCACCCTAAACGTCCCCTCCGCTCATCCATTGACCTCCTGCTTTCCAAAACTTGAGTGAGTGGGAGGATCAGCATCTGCACCTATTAGTGAGACAAATACTGGATATTTTGAGAGATACTAAATTTGTCTTTTCATGTACGAACCATGTAAAATTGATGGACAATTATATGTTGGCTACTTTCAATGTTAAAGCTCTTTACTCAATTCCTCATTCGTTACCCATAGCAGCATTACAACATCATTTGAAGGAATATAGTCTGTCAGTTTTTAAACTGTTCCCTTTTTTTTCCCCTCAGGTTTGCAGTGCTCTGGTTAGGGGGAGGGGTTAATTGAGCTCAGGTGTCTCTCATTGAGCAGGTGTATTATAAACTAGTGCACCACTCATTTTGAGCTTGCTCACACAGGGCTTGGGAACAAAGTGTCTGAGAGCTAAGTGGTGTTAAAAAATTGGATTTGACCTGTTTGGGATATATTGAGTGCTTGATTTTTGGAATACTTGTTGTCTCTGCTTCCTTCCTTCCTTTTTAGACCCTTCTTTAGTATTTAAAAACACTTTTTCCTTTTCTGTCAGTTTTTAAACTGTTCCCTTTTTTTCCCCTCAGGTTTGCAGTGCTCTGGTTAGGGGGAGGGGTTAATTGAGAGGTGAAATAAAATAATGTCTTCCATGAGTGGGTATGCAACCAGGTGCATGTCGTGCGCTATGTATGCGTTCCTTGAACATGCGTTCGAGGGGGGATACATTTGCGCGAGATGTGAGCCAGTTGCTTGTTTGGAAACCCAGATTCTGGATCTAAGCAAGAAACTGGCAACACTTGGGAGCATAACAGTCATGGAAAAGAGTCTGGACATAACGCACCAGGCTGTGGTGGAGGGGGGGTTGGAGGAGCAGGATCCCGAGGTGGGGAGCTGGGTTACTGTTAGAAGGCGTGGGAGAGGGAAGAGTGCTAGAGATGTCAGCCCTGATCTGGTTCACCCCAATAAGTTTGCCAAGTTGCATGATGTTGGGGATACTAGTTCAGGGGGGACTCTGCTGGAGCAGGACGCATCCTCTATCCGGAGGGGGAGTGACTGCTCCAGCGAGGAGGGGAGCCGGATGGAGGGTCAGGAGAGGCAGATCCTGGTGGTGGGAGACTCCATCATCAGGCGGACTGACAGGGTAATCTGTCATCGGAACCGTGAGCGTCGAACAGTGTGCTGCCTACCGGGGGCTCGTGTTCGACACATTGCGGAACGAATTGACAGATTACTGGATGGGGTTGGGCACGACCCCGTTGTCATGGTGCACATCGGCACCAATGACAAAATAGGAGGAAATTGGAGTGTCCTAAAAAGGGAGTTCAGAGACCTAGGTGCTAGGATGAAGGAAAGGACCTCCACGGTAGTTTTCTCAGAGATACTGCCGGTGCCAAGAGCCACTCCGGACAGACAGCGCGAGTTGAGGGAGCTTAACAAGTGGCTCCGGAGCTGGTGTCAGAAGGAGGGATTTGGTTTCCTGGAGAACTGGGCTGACTTCGCAGTCGGCTACCGGCTCTACAGCAGAGACGGGCTGCACCTTAATGGGGGAGGTGCAGCATTTCTGGGGGGGAAAATGGTAGAAAGACAGGAGGAGCTTTTAAACTAGGAAATGGAGGGGTGGGCTTAAAAATAAAATTACTTAAATCAAATGGAGATAAATTCTTCTTAGATAAAAAAAAAAAATAATACAGAAAAAAGTAATAGAGGAATAGATAGTGGGCTCACTCCAGTCAACACAGCTAAAGTAATCACCGAGGTTAAAATAGCAGAAACAGTCAATGTAGCAAATAAGTTGTCAGAAGTGAATAAAATAAGAAACGAACAACCAACATCAAGGCCAAACAATAAAACTAGTGGGGAACAAGTAGGATATAAACTTTTGTCCCATAACAAGACAGGAATTAAATGTATGTACACCAACGCTAGAAGTATAGTAAAAAAATTAGAAGAGCTTGAAATTATGATACTCGAAGAGGACTTCGATATAGTGGGTTATCGGAGACCTGGCTAGACGGCACACATGATTGGGCTACTAATATAGAGGGGTATAACCTATTCAGGATGTGGGAGAAGGGGGGGGGGTTGCATATACGTTAAAAACTATCTAAATATGCATATAAGGCACAATATCACATCAAACAGTGGAGAAGATGTGGAGACCTTATGGCTAGAGCTCGATATGGCGGACCCTAGCCGTAAACTTATTGTGGGTATTTGCTATAAGCCTCCGAATATAGGGGAGGAGGGGGAAGCAAATCTACACTCCCAAAGAGAAATAGCTGGGAGAGCAATGTAGTCGTGATGGGCGACTTCAATTACCCGGACATCAATTGGGCTTATGGTACCTCAGGATCGAGAAAGGTGGGCCGATTTCTGAATTTGCTGCGAGACAATTTCTTGGAACAGATGGTGGAGGTTCCAACTAGGAAAAATGCCATCCTAGATTTAATAATTACTAATAATGGGGAATTAATCGAGGATATTGTAATTGGGGAGACACTGGGTAGTAGTGATCACAATGTGATTACTTTCAATATTAAATACAGGAAAGGAAAGAGGGCGGGGCGGACAAGAACCCTTAATTTCAGAAGAGCAAACTTTGATAAGTTGCGCAAACTAGTGGGGGAAATAAAATGGGATAACTCATTTCACAACCTAAACTCAGACCAAATGTGGGACTGCTTCAGGAACACATTACATATCGCCATTTCAAAGTGTATACCATTGGGTAACAAAAACAAAAGATCAAAGACTGAACCGATATGGCTAAATAAAACTGTAAAACTACATGTTAAGGCAAAGAGAATGGCATTTATAAAATACAAGATGGAAGGGACGGCATTGGCGTTCCTTAAATACAAGGAATGTAACAAAAAATGCAAACTAGTAATCCGGGAAGCTAAAATAGAATGCGAAAAGCATATCGCCACAGACAGTAAAAAAAACCCTAAAAAATTACCAATATATTAACAGTAAAAAGGTAAGAAAGGAGCAGATAGGCCCAATAAAGGACGAAAATGGGAAGTTACTCACAAGTGACAAAGAGAGGGCCGAGGGGCTGTACAATGTTTTCTCCTCAGTATACACTCAGGAGGGAAACGGGTTCGAAGTGATAAAACACATAGTTCAACCGATAATATATTACAATGGTTGACGGAAAGCGGAATAGAACA
>NW_017311696.1:0-522 GCF_000935625.1 Nanorana parkeri
ATGTTGTCCTATATTGTTCACTTCTTCTGCCTTCTCCAAACCCTTAATCCTTTTGTGAATAACCCTGTTAGTGAAACATGCAGATAAAGTACAGTTTCACCATAAAGGGTTGACCATTCCAGTTGTACATATCAGGCTCACAAAGCTAACATGCCAACAGAAGTTTGCCTTTTTTGCTAAGAATGAAAGTAATTCTCAGATCAGCACAGAAAATTACAGTTCCATGGATGAAAGCAAAAATCCTTTTTAAAGTTTTGAGCATTTTGACAAAAATCTATATGAAAATATAATACCCTTTTACCCCATATTTTATCATTTTAGTAAAAAAATCACAGTGGATAAAAGGTTAGCGTTCGACAAGATGACTATAATTCTAATACCTTTTCCTGCAGCTCTGAATGCAGAGTTTGATTCCTTCCGGAGTGATATATCTAAATGCCTAATTTAGCACATCTAAAGAACCCCTTAACTGTCCCTGTTTCTATACAAAGAGATTTCTACTAAGCCATACCTGTACAAAAA
>NW_017311696.1:5003-5213 GCF_000935625.1 Nanorana parkeri
TATGTTGTGAATTGTGAGATTGTTTTCTGCTCACCAAAGTTTGTCCACAGAACTGCTGCTCACTGAATGTTTCTGTTTTTGCACTACTCTGAGTCATTTCTAGAGACCGCTGCATTTGAAGATCCCAGAAAATCAGCAGTTACAAAAATGCTCATACCAGCCTGTCTCGCACCAACAATCATGCCAAGGTTGAAAAGCTGGTGCAACTCA
>NW_017311697.1:0-313 GCF_000935625.1 Nanorana parkeri
GTTCCCTGATGTTAAGGGTGCTCTGATATAAAGGGTGCTCTAATGTTAAGAGAATTTGAAGGGGGGTCTCCTGATGTGAAAAAGGGACTCTGATTTTAGGGGGGCTCCCAATGTTTAAGGGGGATCTCCACATGTGAAGTGGGATCCTAATTTATAAAGGGTGGCTCTGATGTGAAGGGGATGTTTCAGATGTGAAATGTAATTAATATTATATTTCTTTATCTACAGGCCTGTCACTATCAAGCTATAATGCTTTATCCTTCTATTTGACCACCAGGCACTACATGCATTGCTGTGAAGCCACTGCTTCCAC
>NW_017311698.1:0-1446 GCF_000935625.1 Nanorana parkeri
GTTTCCCTCTCCATGTCACGAGGCTTGCAGGAGCACTCGCATGCAGCTGGGGAAGAAGCCAAGATGGCGCCGGATGATCTCGAGGCCGCCCCTTTGCCTTTCTTCCCGCCTCGTTTCGGCGTGTCCGTGCGCTTACCGGACCTGTAGGACAATTTCGGCGTGTCCGTGCGCTTACCGGACCTGTAGGACACGGCACACCGGACCGGACGACCCACGGAGCCGAGGTGAGTAGATCGCGGGTCTGAACGAGCAGGATGTCTACAGGAGAAGGTTAGTGCAGAGACGGAGCTCCGGTGGACACGTCCGCACTGCTTCACATCCCGGCCACGCCCCCCATTCGCTGCATACTTCATGTCACCTGAGGGGGAGGTGTCATGGCAGATGCAAGCGATTCAGTCTTGATTCCCCTCCAAAAATTAAACATCATTTTCCCTTGATCTGATACCAATAAAATATATTTGAATTGAAAACAGACTTGAATATTGTTTTTTTATAAATAGCTGCACGCATGGGACATATTTAACACTGCACGCATGGGACATAAAAATACTGCACATATGGGACATTAAAATACTGCACGCATGTCACATTAAAATACTGCACGCATGGGACATAAAAACACTGCATGCATGTGACATTAAAATACTGCACGCATGGGACATTAAGATACTGCACGCATGGGACATAAAAATACTGCACGTATGTCACATTAAAATACTGCACGTATGTCACATTAAAATACTGCACGCATGTCACATTAAAATACTGCACGCATGTCACATTAAAATACTGCACGCATGTCACATAAAAACACTGCACGCATGGGACATTAAAATACTGCACGCATGGGACATTAAAATACTGCACGCATGGGACATTAAAATACTGCACGCACGGGACATAAATACACTGTACACATGTCACAAGAAAATAATGCGCACATGTCAATACACACTGCATGCATTCTGCATGAAAACATAATAGACATGCACGCATGACGGAAATAATGAACACAAGTCATATGCAAACAATGCACGCATGAACGCATAAGAACAGTGCATGCATTCTGCAAGAAAATATTCAACACATAAACACATTGCTGACATGTACCTTTTGATTCCTTTGCTTGCTTGGGGAAGGTTTCCCAATACGGCCAGGTTGCTTGAGCGATCTCCAGCCAGGCACGTTGCCTGATGCGTCTATTTTTATAGTTGGAATGACGCATGTCATATAGACATGGTCTTCCCTGCACCAGACGTATGAAGGCCTCAGAATCGAGCAGGCCTAATGTTGCTATATCCTCCATCTTGTCTTCTTCTGCAACAACTCTCTGCAAGATGGGAGTGGTCTGTAGCCATGTGCGGAACGCGCGTTTTATGCGCGATTTCTGCGGCCAAAAACGCTCCAATCATTTCGCCCGTTCCCGTCGAAGTCTATGGGCGCGAA
>NW_017311698.1:3021-4301 GCF_000935625.1 Nanorana parkeri
ATATATATACACACACACACACATACATACATATATACATATATACATATATATATCTACACATATATACATATATATATATATTACACATACACACACTATTCAGGCAGTGATTTTTAAGTGCAACTCCAGCCTAACTTTTTTTTTTGGGATAGCATAGGGAAGGGTTTACCCCCTGTAAAGTTTGTTTTGCTGTGTGTGCCCCGGTTCAAAAGATTTCACCTCACTTTCTGTCCCTGTGACAATTGGATTTTGAAAATGTTGGGTTGTTGTGGAAACAAGGATTGGTGATAAAGCTTCAGTGGAGACAGTTTTTTCCCATGGTCACTCTTACAGGAGTGTACTTCCTTTCCTAGGGGTAGATTTCCTCTCACATCCTGTTGTCTCAAGTACAGGTAGTGAGATTAAATATTTCTAATGAGGATACAGACAGCAGTAAAAACCTTACAGTGACGTGGAAGAGGTGGGCACCCCTCGCCTGTATGTCTAACAAGAGCCAATATCATGTAATGTACGTACAGTGGTACAAACCAGACCCAATACGGCGGGCACTCCTCGTCGGGACGAGCGCGGTAGCATTACAACTGCCCCTGCTGTACAGTAATAGCCTCCGTTTGTAAGTAGGAGTCGGATGTAAGTCGGATGTATGTAACTCAGGGATTGCCTGAATTGCCAAAAGTATTATTAGGGACACCCCTCCAAATCATAGGATTCAGGTATTCCAATCACCTCAGGTGTATAAAATCAAGCACCTAGGCATGCAGACTGCTTCTACAAACATTTGTTAAAAAAATGGGTCACTCTCAGGAGCTCAGTGAATTCAAGCGCGGTACCGTGATAGGTTGCCACCTGTGCAATGAGTCCATCCGTGGAATTTCCTTGCTACTAAAATATTCCACGGTCACCTGTTAGTGGTATTATAACAAAGTGGAAGCAGGCGGGAACAACAGCAACTCAGCCACAAAGTGGTAGGCCACTTAAAATGAAAGAGTGGGGTCAGTGCATGCTGAAGCGAACAGTGCGCAGAAGTCGCCAACTGTCTGCAGAGTCAATAGCTACAGACCTCCAAACTTTGTGTGGCCTTCAGATTGGCGCAGCAACAGTGCGTAGAGAGCTTCATGGAATGGGTTTCCATGGCCGAGCAGCTGCATCCAAGCATTACATTACCAAGTGCAATGCAAATCGTCGGATGCAGTGGTGTAAAGCATGCCGCCGATGGACATGTCTGGGTTTGGCAAATGTCAGGAGAACGGTACTTGCCTGACTGCATTGTGCCAAAT
>NW_017311699.1:0-2062 GCF_000935625.1 Nanorana parkeri
GTGTAATGTGCAGAGGTCAGGAGTGTGTAATGTGCAGGGGTTGAGTGTCGTCACCATAGAGATGTTATTGGAAGCCATGGGATGTGATCAGCTGACCCAGGGGGAGGTGTAGATGGAGAATAGAAGGGGCCCGAGGACAGAGCCTTGGGGGCCCCCACGGATAGAGGAGGGGAGGAGTTGTAGGTGACACTGAAGGTGCGCTGGAGACTCGTCATTCCAGAACATTCCCATCCGATGGATAAGAATCCCGGAATGTTATTCCTCTGAACCTCACACCCAGCTGGAGATCTACACACGGGGGGACACTGATCCATGTGACACCTGTGGCGGTGAGGGGACACTGATCCATGTGACACCTGTGGCGGTGAGGGGACACTGATCCATGTGACACCTGTGGCGGTGAGGGGACACTGATACATGTGACACCTGTGGCGGTGAGGGGACACTGATACATGTGACACCTGTGGCGGTGAGGGGACACTGATACATGTGACACCTGTGGCGGTGAGGGGGCACTGATCCATGTGACACCTGTGGCGGTGAGGGGACACTGATACATGTGACGCCTGTGGCGGGGACGGGATACTGATCCATGTGACACCTGTGGCGGTGAGGGATCACTGATCCATGTGACACCTGTGGCGGTGACGGGACACTGATCCATGTGACACCTGTGGCGGCGAGGGGACACTGTTGCATGTGACACCTGTGGCGGTGAGGGGATACTGATCCATGTGACACCTGTGGCGGCGAGGGGACACTGCTGCATGTGACACCTGTGGCGGTGAGGGGACACTGATCCATGTGACACCTGTGGCGGCGAAGGGACACTGTTGCATGTGACACCTGTGGCGGTGAGGGGACACTGCTGCATGTGACACCTGTAAAAGTAGATTGGTGGCTCCGGGTCACATGATTTGTTGGCTATTGGAGCAGAGCTATAGACTCCGCCCACTAGGAGCTCTGACCAGGTGAAGACATCACAGCAGAGAGAGATTTTCACTCACACTTTATTACTGAAAGATGCCACGGGGAGGGGGGAATTGTAGTCCCATTTACCCCCACAGGTCATATTGTACAGTAGAATGATCAGAGATGTGCTCCCCTCCCCCTACATCCGCCGTGGGATCTCCTAGGCCTGGAAGCGTGGCCAGGTCCTCAGTGTGTTGTAGAAGGTGTTTCCGGGGCACTCGGTGGCGGTGACATTGCGATGTCCCTTCAGGATGTACGTGGACCGGATGTAACCACGGGTGACGCCACAACTGATGAGGTTCTTGGCGGCATTCTGGGCGGCGGTGGTGGGATTAGAGCCTGAGGAATGGAGGAGAAGAATCAGAGACGAGGTGGGAGGAGCATAGAGACCACCAATGATGACCCTCCTCCATGGGGAGACCACGAATGGTGGCAGATCTTCTGATTTCCTGACTTACTTGTGAATGTTCCAATCAGGTTGATGCCAATGGAGTTGGAGTTGTAGTTGGGGGCGTGAGCTCCCACGGAGGTCCAACCACGGCCCTCGAATATGCTGCCATCTCCTCCAACCAGGAAGCTGCAGACAGAAAAGAAGGTCATTACCAGTCCTGGACACGCCTGTCTGCCCCCACGTGCCGGGTGTCACCAGTCCTGGACACGCCTGTCTGCCCCCACGTGCCGGGTGTCACCAGTCCTGGACACGCCTGTCTGCCCCCACGTGCCGGGTGTCACCAGTCCTGGACACGCCTGTCTGCCCCCACGTGCCGGGTGTCACCAGTCCTGGACACGCCTGTCTGCCCCCACGTGCCGGGTGTCACCAGTCCTGGACACGCCTGTCTGCCCCCACGTGCCGGGTGTCACCAGTCCTGGACACGCCTGTCTGCCCCCACGTGCCGGGTGTCACCAGTCCTGGACACGCCTGTCTGCCCCCACGTGCCGGGTGTCACCAGTCCTGGACACGCCTGTCTGCCCCCACGTGCCGGGTGTCACCAGTCCTGGACACGCCTGTCTGCCCCCACGTGCCGGGTGTCACCAGTCCTGGACACGCCTGTCTGCCCCCACGTGCCGGGTGTCACCAGTCCTGGACACG
>NW_017311699.1:4706-5200 GCF_000935625.1 Nanorana parkeri
GAACTGCACCCCACTACAGCACTATCCCCCCCCCCGGTGGTTATACAGACCCTCCCCCATGGCTGCCATTGGTGGGGGCTGTCAGGTGGTTTTGTGTCCTCAGTCAGCTGATCTGCATAATGCACCCGCGCAGTCCCTCTCACACCTGGGGGGCGGGGCCTAAACCAGGACAAGGTGAGACTGCGGGGGCAATTACCGGCCTGGTGCTCAGAGGAGGCGGAGCTTCTCTTCAGAGTGAGACACGATATACTCATAGCCAGGGGGTCTCATGGGAAAGAGAGTAGAAGAAGATGGGGACTGCTGGGACTTGTAGTGCCTTACTAGCTGTTGTCCTCCTCCAACACTGAAGAGGCTCCACACACCAGCTACAGACCTCCGGCCTCCCCACCCCCCGTGGATCCCTCTTCTGCCGAGTGACCTGAGGTGTGAGTCGTGACCCTCTGTTGCTGTGCCCCTGGACCGCTGCCCTATGCCCCTGGACTCCGCCTGGACCG
>NW_017311700.1:0-1627 GCF_000935625.1 Nanorana parkeri
TGAGGTCAGGGAGTGATGGTGGGTGAGGAGACCCGGGCTCACAGTACACGGGGGACAGTCATGGGGGGGGACAGAAAAGGGTCTTCACCAAACTGTGACCACAAGGCTGGAAGATCCCAATTGTCTCCAATGTCTTTGTATGATGGAGGAGGAACAGAACCTTCGCTGGAGACCCCTGACCTCCGTCACTGGAGACCCCTGACCTCCGTCACTGGAGACCCCTGACCTCCGTCACTGGAGACCCCTGACCTCCGTCACTGGAGACCCCTGACCCCCGTCACTGGAGACCCCTGACCTCCATGATTGGAGACCCCTGACCTCCATGATTGGAGACCCCTGACCTCCATGATTGGAGACCCCTGACCTCCATCACTGGAGACCCCTGACCTCCGTCACTGGAGACCCCTGACCTCCGTCACTGGAGACCCCTGACCTCCATCACTGGAGACCCCTGACCTCCATGATTGGGGGGGAGGGAGGTCCTCCACATGCTTTTGGTCATATAGTGTAATAGTCATGTTGGGGTCACCTCACAGTTGGAGATGGAAGCTGATCACCTGACCTTTCTGAGCTTCTTGGACATACTAATCCAAAGCCACCTTCACAGCCATCACATCCCCCGCTCCTCTGGGGAGGCTTGCACAAGATTTTGGGGGGTGTCAGGGGGGAATTTGTCCCATGTGTGAGGTCCGGTACTGATGTTGGGTGAGGGGACCCGGGCTCACAGTCAGTGATCAGTAGGGTGAGGTCAGGGAGTGATGGTGGAGAAGACCTGGGCTCACAGTCAGTGATCAGTAGGGATGAGGTCAGGGCTCTGACACAGGGTGGGATCTGAATGAATGAGTCACATGGAAGAATTTTGGGGGTAAATTGCCCCAATTTTATGGATAATAAAGCAAATGACAAAAAGGAGGCGGAAGGGGCGGTCCTTCCACTCCTAAGTGCAGCGTCCCATGTATAAATAATCTATGTCGGCAGTAAGGCACGTGTAGCATGTCGGTGCACGTGTAGCATGTCGGTGCACGTGTAGCATGTCGGTGCACGTGTAGCATGTCGGTGCATGTGTAGCATGTCCGCATTGTAGCTAGGAAAGGCTCATTGGTGAATGTTACCATGATGGGTGGCCGGTGACCCCGGCTCTTAGGTAGCGCTCTGTGACCTTTGGCCCCAGATATCCTTTGGCATCCAATCAGAGGAAGGTGTCCTCTTCTCCCCTCATCTCCTCCATGAGAAGCGTGTGCTTGTCGGGCTCATCCAGCAGAATGTTCTGTTGGGTCGGTTTATCGGTCAGCAGGGAGTTCAGAGACGCTCGGCTGTAGTTCACAAAGCGGTCAAACAGGTTGAGTTTCGGGGAGCTCCTCCGGTTCTCCGAGATCCCAACGTGGACACTGATGTCGGAGAGGGATCTGGGGATCAGGTGACCTTCCGCCTGCAGCTCCAACTTCTCCCGACTCGGCTTACGGTATCTGTGAGAGAACATTCACATACGTGTCACCGGAGAGAACATTCACATACGTGCCACGTAATGCTCCCGGCTATGGACTGTGCTGGGCAATTCCTACAATCCGCCCCCCATGATGGAGCCCGACACCCCCCGGCCCCCCAAACCTCCACCAGTCCTGAACCC
>NW_017311700.1:2194-5196 GCF_000935625.1 Nanorana parkeri
GAGCCATGACCTTCTCATTGTGTCTGGTGTCCCTGTATGTACAACACGTGTTCCTCACCCCCCGAGCCATGACATCACAGGGTGGGATCTGAAGGAATGAGTCACATGGAAGAATTTTGGGGGTAAATTGCCCCAATTTTATGGATAATAAAGCAAATGACAAAAAGGAGGCGGAAGGGGCGGTCCTTCCACTCCTAAGTGCAGCGTCCCATGTATAAATAATCTATGTCGGCAGTAAGGCACGTGTAGCATGTCGGTGCACGTGTAGCATGTCGGTGCACGTGTAGCATGTCGGTGCACGTGTAGCATGTCGGTGCATGTGTAGCATGTCCGCATTGTAGCTAGGAAAGGCTCATTGGTGAATGTTACCATGATGGGTGGCCGGTGACCCCGGCTCTTAGGTAGCGCTCTGTGACCTTTGGCCCCAGATATCCTTTGGCATCCAATCAGAGGAAGGTGTCCTCTTCTCCCCTCATCTCCTCCATGAGAAGCGTGTGCTTGTCGGGCTCATCCAGCAGAATGTTCTGTTGGGTCGGTTTATCGGTCAGCAGGGAGTTCAGAGACGCTCGGCTGTAGTTCACAAAGCGGTCAAACAGGTTGAGTTTCGGGGAGCTCCTCCGGTTCTCCGAGATCCCAACGTGGACACTGATGTCGGAGAGGGATCTGGGGATCAGGTGACCTTCCGCCTGCAGCTCCAACTTCTCCCGACTCGGCTTACGGTATCTGTGAGAGAACATTCACATACGTGTCACCGGAGAGAACATTCACATACGTGCCACGTAATGCTCCCGGCTATGGACTGTGCTGGGCAATTCCTACAATCCGCCCCCCATGATGGAGCCCGACACCCCCCGGCCCCCCAAACCTCCACCAGTCCTGAACCCATGGACCCAACACCTCTCCTGACCCCCATGGGCCTGCCACCAATCCTGAACCCATGGACCCAACACCTCTCCTGACCCCCATGGGCCTGCCACCAATCCTGAACCCATGGACCCACCATCTTCTCGGACTCCATGGACCCCACCGCCTCTCCTGGACCCATGGACCTGCCACCAATGCTGAGTCCCCTGACCTGATGAGCCACATAGGCTATTGCTGGGAATCCCCTCATTGTAATTGGGGGACACGGGTATTGGGGGACACGGGTATTGGGGGACACGGGTATTGGGGGACATTTCATACTTACAGTTTAAGGAGCAAAGAAGACAAGACAACGGAGACGGAGGAGGCGGCCATTGCTGCCGATCCCATCCAGGGCTGCAGAATGATACCCACAGGCATGAAGACCCCTGGAAGGAAGATGAGAAACCCCTTTACATACGGGCCACTGAACTACCCTGTCGTGGTCCTCCCACCCCTCCTTGCCAGGACCCCCCCTTAGTCCCGGAGAGGAGAGCAGCTCTGCAGGATTGTCAAGACTGGACCCACCGGACCTGGTACCGGACTTCCTCAGAACTGATATGTATGTATCAGCCAATTTCACTTCCTCCCACGGGGCAAATCTCCTGAATGAGACACAGGCCAGGGGCAGATCTCCTGAATGAGACACAGGCCAGGGGCAGATCTCCTGAATGAGACACAGGCCAGGGGCAGATCTCATGTTGTAGGACACAGGCCAGGGGCAGATCTCATGTTGCAGGACACAGGCCAGGGGCAGATCTCATGTTGTAGGACACAGGCCAGGGGCAGATCTCATGTTGCAGGACACAGGCCAGGGGCAGATCTCATGTTGTAGGACACAGGCCAGGGGCAGATCTCATGTTGCAGGACACAGGCCAGGGGCAGATCTCATGTTGTAGGACACAGGCCAGGGGCAGATCTCATGTTGCAGGACACAGGCCAGGGGCAGATCTCATGTTGACTCTCCTGACCCCCATGGGCCTGCCACCAATCCTGAACCCATGGACCCAACACCTCTCCTGACCCCCATGGGCCTGCCACCAATCCTGAACCCATGGACCCAACACCTCTCCTGACCCCCATGGGCCTGCCACCAATCCTGAACCCATGGACCCACCATCTTCTCGGACTCCATGGACCCCACCGCCTCTCCTGGACCCATGGACCTGCCACCAATGGTGAGTCCCCTGACCTGATGAGCCACATAGGCTATTGCTGGGAATCCCCTCATTGTAATTGGGGGACACGGGTATTGGGGGACACGGGTATTGGGGGACACGGGTATTGGGGGACATTTCATACTTACAGTTTAAGGAGCAAAGAAGACAAGACAACGGAGACGGAGGAGGCGGCCATTGCTGCCGATCCCATCCAGGGCTGCAGAATGATACCCACAGGCATGAAGACCCCTGGAAGGAAGATGAGAAACCCCTTTACATACGGGCCACTGAACTACCCTGTCGTGGTCCTCCCACCCCTCCTTGCCAGGACCCCCCCTTAGTCCCGGAGAGGAGAGCAGCTCTGCAGGATTGTCAAGACTGGACCCACCGGACCTGGTACCGGACTTCCTCAGAACTGATATGTATGTATCAGCCAATTTCACTTCCTCCCACGGGGCAAATCTCCTGAATGAGACACAGGCCAGGGGCAGATCTCCTGAATGAGACACAGGCCAGGGGCAGATCTCCTGAATGAGACACAGGCCAGGGGCAGATCTCATGTTGTAGGACACAGGCCAGGGGCAGATCTCATGTTGCTGGACACAGGCCAGGGGCAGATCTCATGTTGCTGGACACAGGCCAGGGGCAGATCTCATGTTGCTGGACACAGGCCAGGAATAGAAATACAGTATGCAATAAACATAGATGTAACATCGGTGTAAAAGCTACAAACTGCTCCGCCCCTAATGGCTGCCCCGCCCCCTAATGGCTGCCCTATTGCTTCATACCTGCAGCTATTGGAATGCCAACGAGGTTGTAGATGAGAGCAAAGACAAAGTTTATCCGGATTCTCCTCACCGTCTTCCGTGACAAGTCGATGCTCGCCACCACGTCCAACAGATCGTTCTGTGCGGGGAGAAGACGCGTGTTACCATAGAG
>NW_017311701.1:0-5193 GCF_000935625.1 Nanorana parkeri
GCTAGTAGCTCAGGACCTGAAATTTTGAGCCCTGACATACAGCATATGGATTGTGGCGGTGTAGGGTATGCAACTTACAGTGCAACATAAGGAATGTGTTAGTCCATAGAATGTTTTGTGCATCGTAGTGTATTGAGTATGGTGGACTAGAGAATGTGAGTTATAGCACATGATAAGTAGTGTGTCTGTCGATTCATGGAGGGAGGAAATACTTTTCTACGCTATCCCCCAGTATCTAGTCTTACGGTGACTGAGAGTGAGGCTTGTTTCACTACGCCGGATTTAATGTTAGAACTGAGCATGTCTCCATCACAGTCCAATTAGAAATAAAGGGGTGTTCCTACAGAAACGGAACCCTTCCTTATACACTACAGAGTAATGTCATAAACTCACCTGGAATTTGTGAGGCAAAACAAAAAATATGACTTCAAATTGCTTCCCCTTTGCAAAAGGCATCTGGTATGTTTTTTCTTCCCATCCCCATCTATCATTCTGTAAGGTGTTACAGACGATTTGGCCCGAGCCTTTAAATCGTGGGTTGAAATGAAAAGCCACATCACTACGTGGGATTTTGCTGCTCCCACATTGGAAGTCTATCTGGAACCTGGCAAAATGAATTTTGAAACAGAAGTACGATGTTAAATTACAGAAATTATTTCACTACATTTTAGACCAATAACCTAGATCATTCCATTTTGTCAATTTCAAAATATCTAAATGAAAAACAAACTCACATACTTTCAAACATTAAATTGCAGCTTACCAGTCCGTAGATGTGGTGGTTCCATTAGTTTTCTTTTCTAGGCTTTTTCCCCCCGTTATTTTCATTTGTGATCTGGCCAGTAAGTTTGTTATTAATCAACTTAATTTAACAGACCCAGCTGTCCAGCACAAGTGGCAGATAGAAGGTTGAGACAAGCCATTTAACACTGACAGTGCTTTTTATGTAAAAACTTTATCCCCCAAATCTGTTTCTTTGTGTACAGTACTGAGTATGCAATTCAGAGATGACTGGGTAATATGTAGGTATCATCAGGTGACTGGACACTGGCCAGAGCTGCAAGGACCCACATATAACCACTCCCACTGCAGGAAATCCTCAGGTTTTTTTGCATGCAATAGAGGGGAGGGTACCGTCTCCTGTACTGTACTCCAAGAAATGGTTTTTACTAGTAAGTCAAAAACCCTGTTTTCTTGATCGGCAGGCCCACATAACATAAACAAGGAGAAACTCACACTTTAGATAGCAGTCTGTAGCACCTTAAAGCCAAAACTAGCATCACCAGAGGCCCCAATATTCACCCGATAGAATGTGTGAACAGAAGATCAGGTAGTGGCCTTACAAATCTGCAGAGCAGACTCCTGATGGCAAAAAAAAACTAAGAGGCACTGACCGATGTAATAGAATCTGCTTTCACCACAAAGGGTAGAGCCTTACCCTTAACAGAATAGGCATGTACAATGACTTGTCTGATCTACCGAGAAATGGTGGAATGAGATGCAGGGAGTCACCTGCGGACGGTAGCTGTAACCATGAGAAACTCTTCGAAGTAGTGAAACCATATCCAGGTAGTGGAGAGAGACCACCCTTGGATTTTTTGGAGCAGGACAAAAGGAGGGAAGGAAGATGTCCCCATTAAGATGAAAAGAGGACATAACTTCAGGGGGGAAAAAAAAAAAAGAAGAATTCCTAAGGTCTGAGAACAACCTTATCCCTGTGAAGAACAAGCTCCAAAACTCTCCTTTCCTCCTCCTGAGTAAGATCCCTGAGAGAGATATCTCTAATAAGTTCAAAGGGAGCTCACCATAGAGCAGAAAGCACCATAGTGAAATACCATGGAGTCACCAGAGAGCGTCTAGGAGGAGCCACATGAGCAACTCCCCAAAATAAAGGCTTTAACCAAGGAATCAGTGGCCAGCGGCCAGTGGCCATTGAAAAAGAATGGTCAAGGCCAATCTTTGTCCCTTCACTGTGCTTAGAGCCAAGTTTTGGTCCAAACCTGATTGCAGAAAGGCCAAAATCTGTCCCACAGAATAATTACAAGGATGAAATTTTAGCACCAGGCAAAATAATCCCTCCAGGTATGATTGTACACCTTGCAAGAGGTAAACTTCCTGGCATGCAAGAGTGTAGGAATAGTAGGAGTCTGACAGACCTCTATCTCTTGGGACCTGGGCTTCTACAGCCAAGCTGTCAAAGTCAGTGACCGAGAAGCAGGATGCAATACTGGCCCTTGAAATTGGAGGTCCGTACGTCCTTGGAACTGGCCACCGAAAGTCTGCCAGCATCCAAAAGATATCCGAGTACCACACTCTTCAGGACCAGTTGGGAGCCACGAGAATCATCGAAATCCACCTTGATCCTGCAAAGCAGATGAGGAAGAATCTTCAAGGAAGGAAAGTCGTAGATCAGGCACAATTGATCCCACAAAGCCACCATCGTATCAGACGAAAAAGCTCTTCTGCTGCCCTGGACACAAAACTGTCAAGTTTGTTGTTGTGTGTGGATGCCAGAAGATCCACATCTGGCTTCCCTGGTGGCAGCAGACCTCCTGAAAGACTTTGAGGTGTAGAGACCATTCCCCTGAGTCTAATTGCTGTTGGCTGATACAGTCTGCCTGACAATTTTCCACTCCTGGAATGTGCACTGTGAACAGGGTTGAAATGAGAAGTTCTTCCTAGGTCATGATGCGGTCTGCCTTTTACTGAGCCGTGACACTTGTGGTTCCTCCATGATGGTTGATGTATGCCGCTGCCATGGTGTTGCCGGATTTGACCCTAGTCGGTCGCCCTTGAAGGTGACATATCCAGCGCTGCAGAGAAAGTTGAATTTCTTTTAGCTCTAGAACATTCATGGATTGTCTGTTTTCCCTCGCCTACCAGGTCCCCTGAATGGTCGAGCTCCCAAGAAGACCCCCAACCCAACAGGTTGGCATCCATCATCAGTACTGTCCACTTCAGTGGAAGGAAGGTCTTCCCTGTCTTTAACGCTGCACTGGAGATCCATCAGACCAGTGAGTTCCTCGACTTGGCCGAAAGATGCATGGAGTGAGCCAGAGTGAGTCTGGTTTTCACAGCAAGAATGCTCAGTTGCAGAGATCTGGAATGGAAGTGAGCATACAAAACTGCCTCAAAAGGAAGTCACCATTAGACCAAGGACCCTCATGCAAAATCTCAACGAGGGCTGTTCTTTGGCTTGCAGGGTCCTCACCTGTGAGTGCAGAGACAAACATTTTACAGAGGGAATAAACATCCTGGCCTGTTTTGTTACCCAGATTTTTTGGACAGTGAGTGGGATCCGGCATCGATTTCTGGAGGTTGAGTACCTACCCGAAATACTGCAGAGTTTAAATTCTCCTGAAAAAAAAAAATCTGACCACACAGTCTGTTCAGACCTGACACTTAGTAGGACGTCATCCATGTGGACACCCTGAGAACCCAAAAGTGCAAAAACCGGGGCTAACATCTTTGTGAATACCCATTGGGACTGTGGAGAAGCCTAACGGAAGTTTTGAAAATGCTCTCCCCCAAAAGGTAAAACGCAGACAGCATTGATGGAAAAAATGGGCAGATGTATATAGGCATCCTTCATGTCTACCGGAGCAAAAATGTGTCCCTGTTGAAGAGGGAAGATGGCCGATCGTTCCGATTTCATGTGGATTTAGTGGTCTGGCATAAACTTGTTAAGAGACTTCAAGTCTAGGATGCAAAGCACTGTTAGGAGCATGTCTAATGCTTCTATGCCTGTCGCAAACTCCTAGCTCCTTCTGGTGGTTGCTTGTTGCCACTGCACCTATGCCAGATGTAATCATCAGACAACCTTGCTGAAAATTCTTCCATGTGCATGAGATGATTAACTTCAGAGACGCAGTCCTTGATGGGAGGCACAGAGGAAGAATTCCAAAGCTTAGGTATAAAGGACTTGCTGATATTAGGAACCCGAGCAAACTCTTGTGGTTTTTTTTTTTTTGTTTTAGTGGCTGTGTGCGATGGCTGGTTTGGTGAGTTGGCCTGTGGAGATTGTTCCATTAGTCAATGGGTTTCCTACATAATGAGGTGTGCATTTTGTCATTCCTGATGGATACTGTGGTGTCTAGGAAATTTAGTTTGATTGAACAAATGTATGTATTTGATCTGTGTGTTAAACTGTTTTCCTGGAGATCAGGTTTAAAGTAAAGGCAAAAAACTTTTAATTTTTAGTTTGGAGTGGAGGAGGGTTAAAACCTCTAACAAGTTATTATTGTGGTCTGTGTTCCCACTGGGGCAATTTACCCCTATAACCTAACCTTAACCCCTAACCTTTATAACCAAGACAAAAGGTAAAGAGTAAATCCAAAATTTTACAGTTCTCTTGAGAGCAAGAAGTGAGACAAATCATTCATTCAGGGGGCAAATTGTTCTGGTGACATTTTTTTTTCACATTGGGAAGATTTCCTCTCATTTCCTGTTGCTTTTCTAGGACAGAAATTAAAAGGGGAATCTCGCTGACAAAACACAGGCAGCAGAAGATAGAATAGGTGTTTTAACCCTTTCTTACGCTATTCCAAAAAAATATATAGTTTTGGCTATACATATACTTTAAAGTAAATATACAAAATAGTCATTATTTTGCTTATTTAAGATTTATTCATATTATAAAATATTACTATAAATTTTTATGAACTGTAAAATGTATTAAATATGACATTTATTCAGGCATGACAACTTGTTAATAGAGATCAAAATAGGTAGAATGAGCTATAATGTATGAATTTTATTTTTGACTTTACTTTTATTATTCAAGCTTATGGAATACAATAATGTTAAGAGGGCAATTATTTCCTACAATCATGTTTCAAGCTGTAGGAATATTTCTAAAGATATAGCCCACATCCTAGCATAATTGAAAGTACACATTCCGCCTAGTTTCTAACTATAAGATTCTAAAAATAGGTTATGGGTTTATTCTGTACAATTTGATCACTTTAAGGTTTATTTTTAGCACTGATATAGGGGAAACAGATCTGTAGGTGCTTCTATAAATAAAATCACTTTACATTCAGAACTATAATCACAACTCATGACTCCACATGTTGCCTCTCAAGAACACATTGGTGAGCTCGCTAGGTCCCACAATCATTTGTAACCTAAGGCCTGGTTCAGACCTGGGCGATTTACAGCGCGTTCCTACGCGCTGTAAAACGCTCAACATGT
>NW_017311702.1:0-214 GCF_000935625.1 Nanorana parkeri
GGAGGGGTGCGGAGGGTGTCAGGAGGGGTGCGGAAGGTCTCGGGTGGGGTGCGGAGGGTCTCGGGAGGGGTGCGGAGGGTCTCGGGAGGGGCGCAGAGGGTCACTGTAATTGCTCAGTCTTATACAATCACAAGAATTTCTAGTGATTGTATAAGACTGAGCAATAGTTTGCTTTAGATGAAAATACAAGCAGAGAGACAGAGGGGGGGGGGGG
>NW_017311702.1:4546-5184 GCF_000935625.1 Nanorana parkeri
TCTCTCCATGCTGGCTCCGTCCTCCCGGCTCCATCTCCCGACTCTGTCCTCCCACCGCTGCCACCAAGTTTCTCTCCTCACTGGCCGCCGCTGTCTTCAGGATTGCTGCCACCAAGTTTCTCTCCTCACTGGCCGCCGCTGTCTTCAGGATGGAGTAAATAAGTAAAAAATAATAAGTAATAATAATTCAATTAAAAAATAAAGTAATAAATAAATAGTAAAAAATAATAAGAAAATAATTATTAATAAAAAATAAGATAAAAAATAAAAAAGTAAAAAGTACAAAAATAAATAAAAAAGTTTAAAAAAAATAAACAATAAAAAAATCAAACTAACACTGCCGCCCCCGCTATCCGGTTGGCATTCTCAATGGGGGGCTGGTTGGAGGGGAGGAGGGCGAATTGAAGAACCTGGCCTTGGGGCAGCAGGGTGAGCAAATGCGTCCTGGGTGCAGAGGGTTTCAGGAGGGGAGCGGGCGGTCTCAGGAGGGGAGCGGACAGTCTCAGGAGGGGAGCGGACAGTCTCAGGAGGGGTAGCATACGTCCGCACACACCCCCCCGCGCACGCGGCCGCAGGCGGCCGGTTTTATTTTTGTCCCCCCTGACCGCTCACCTTGAATCCCGGGATCCGCTGCCCCA
>NW_017311703.1:0-831 GCF_000935625.1 Nanorana parkeri
TCCGTTATACTTCTATATTGCTTGAAGTGTCTCCTTTTAAGCCTTTAGATTTAAATATCTTTAAGTTTCTCCCTTTGTCATATTCCTCCATCTACGTTCTTGTCCTTATATCTATTCCAGGGTTTCCACATGACCTCCCACTGAGAAAGTCTTTCATTAATGTGTGCCGTTAGCTCTTCATATCTTTGTATCTTATTTACTTCCATGGCCCATTCCTTAATATTTGGAACAGTATGCGTGCACCAATATCGTGGGATCAATATTCTTGCTGCTGCCATAAAAAATCTAAGTAATTCGGATTTTGCTTTTTGTACCGAGCCCGGAAAAATTGAAAGAAGAGCTATTTTAGGTGATGGATCTATTCTAGTGCCCGCTATCTGGCTATAATTTTCAAACGCATATTCCCAAAAAGGCATTATATGTTCACATTTCCACCATATGTGAAGATAGGTACCTTCCTCCTTCCCACATCTCCAACAGATTGGTGATTTTATCGGGAAAATTGTATGTAATTGAGTCGGGCACCTATACCAACGAGATAGGATTTTATACCCCTTCTCTTGGTATAAGGCGGCGATAGATATCTTATGAGTCAGAATAAAAGCTTTTTGTATTTCCCCCTTTGTTAGTGAGATTTGTAAGTCATTCTCCCATGTTGTCATAAAATAGGGTCTCATAGGGAATCGTTCTTTCATTAGTTTCTGATATAATATAGAGATCATGTGAGTTGGTCTTTCTTTCTGACAGCACATATTCTCAAACCAGGTCAATGGTCTATGTATTGAGACTTTCTCTTGCAAACTTTCGTATAAGGCTCTAAGCTGAAAATAC
>NW_017311703.1:4846-5177 GCF_000935625.1 Nanorana parkeri
CCTCTCATCCCCACCCTCTTCCCTTCCTCCCACCCTCTTCCCTTCCTATTATCCTAGTGCGTAGTTCTCTGGTGTCCTAACCTACATTGCTGTGTTCTCCCCGAGATCTTTACACCCTGTCATCGTCTCCCTCCATGGGCCCCCCCCCCTCAAAGAGACAGAGAGAAAAAGAAAAGAAAGAAAAAAAAAAACAACACCCCTTTCTCAAGAGGGTATAACCTTAAACTGAAAACATTTACAACGATTCTCATTCTCTTATTCTCAATATTTAAGTGCTTTTTAGTTTCTATGCCTATGGAACATATTTAAATTATTTAATCATCTATTTTAC
>NW_017311704.1:0-1520 GCF_000935625.1 Nanorana parkeri
GCTAACTGATCCCTTATGAGGCAATAGAACATTTTTTCCTAATCTCTGTTAGTACATTTGTAGTGTAAGTCATTTTCCCGGAAGGTGCAGAAGTTAGCTGATTCTTTGTATTAGGGATTAGCAGAAAGTATAGTGTGAGGAGATTGTGTGTCTGGATGGGGTGTCATTGTCACAATATTCAGATCCCCGAAGAGGTTGATTTTCTGTTTATTATTGATTATAAGGTCCGGAAGTATTTATACAAAGTCATGTCATTGTAATAAAAAAACAGACAAAACACAAACAAACAATACAAAGTATACCAGGAAAGTTGGATATTTCTCCTTCTGGACATAGGACACACTCATAGCAGCATTCATGAACCGAAGATCCAAACTTCTTTCTGGTTCCAGGTAAACAAGGTCCTGAGCACCGAGATACCGGAACCTGAAAATCAGACATTATTATTATTATTATTATTATTACTTTGAAAAGGTCCATATATCCCAAGGAATGAGGTTCAGGTTTATCTTATCATGGGTTTGAGACCCAGGAAATGTTTATAAACCATAATGCACTGCATGGCCTTTGAACTATGACCATCAATCTTTAGCTGGCCATACACTAATAGATTTATTTCCTGTGAGAAATCATCAACATTTTTTAACCATGCAAAACAATGAGGATGATGAATCTACATCTGTGGCTATTGTATTCTGGCAGTCAGCACCCATCATTGTTACAGTACATGAATAGTAGCTGCAGCTGTCTGGCTGTGGACATGGCCTTTGAACTATGACCATCAATCTTTAGCTGGCCATACACTAATAGATTTATTTCCTGTGAGAAATCATCAACATTTTTTAACCATGCAAAACAATGAGGATGATGAATCTACATCTGTGGCTATTGTATTCTGGCAGTCAGCACCCATCATTGTTACAGTACATGAATAGTAGCTGCAGCTGTCTGGCTGTGGACACTACCTGGCTACTTCAACAAAAGCTGATTAATCAAACTTTTACTGAGCCACTAAAAGAAGTAACGTGAATTGGCCTATTTCTTACACGTATGACTGATTTTAAAAGAACCAGTAAGAAAACTTCAGGATAAGCCATCACTCTAAACATAAAAGGGGGATAGAATAAAGCCACCATATTGGATGCAGTGGTAGGAACAAAATAGGAAAAGCTGACAACCTACAAAGAGAAAAGATTTGGGTCAGTTAGAGAACTGTACATTCATTTTGATAACTTTTTGAGCAATCCACCACTTTGGTATCCTTTTTTTTCTCATTATAGGGGAGTTTTTTTCTTTATTTTTACTACAAATATACATGTTTGGTATTTTGTGGTTATTTTTAGATCAGTGGTTACTTGTAGCTACTGTCCAATCAAAAGCAAAGCTTTAGATTTTTTTTGCTGCAAGGCTTCCCTAAAAATGAGGGGGGAGGTTTCAGTGGTGGTATATTGTGTTCTCATTTATTTTAGGGGTTTATTATTTTACGCTGGTGGATCTGTTTATTTTAGTTGAGCTGCTTT
>NW_017311704.1:4969-5174 GCF_000935625.1 Nanorana parkeri
ACCGGTACTCCCAAAAAAATAAAACGTGAAAACAACCCAATTACAAGGCTCCCTGAGACCCTGTGGCGTCACTATGACATCTTACTCCTGCCTGAATTAAAAAATGCATAGTACAGAGTTGTAACAGACAAAAGACATGCTAAGCAAAGGTCTCTAGCAATTAGAAAAGTGGGGCATAAGTAGTTACCATAAGTAGATGCATGGA
>NW_017311705.1:0-1701 GCF_000935625.1 Nanorana parkeri
GACTCTTTTAGGTTTCGGTGGGCGGACTCGTCAATCACTTACCTAGGAGTGGCTATCCCTGCAGATGTCCGTAAAACTTTCTCCTTGAATTTTATCCCGCTTCAGAAACGAATCACATTAGATTTGGCCGCGTGGGACCGCCCCTCCTTTACGTGGTTGGGTTGCAATAATATTTTAAAAATGGTGGTCATGCCGAGGTTATTATATCTCCTTCAAATGCTTCCAGTATCAATCCCAGTGACATTCCTCCGCCAGCTTAGATCTCAATTTCTAACCTTTCTATGGATGAACAAGAGGGCACGGTTGAGGCATCAGATATTGTCTAGATCCAAGAGAGCAGGTGGCCTGAGCTTCCCAGATCCGGTGCTGTACTATAAGGCGACACACCTGTCGGTGGTAGTAGACTGGTGTTGTAACTCCAAACATAAGCTGTGGGTGGACCTGGAACAACTGGAGACCACCCCGCCTTTGCAAAGTGCACCCTGGATCTTTCCTAAGATGCCGCTCGCATACTGGTCAAACCCATTGGTTTGGGCCACGATGAAGGCAACTAGCGGGGCACTGGCCAACCCGGGGCTCTCCCCACAGCCACTACACAAGTTCCAGGTGGCAGCCCAGTGGCTAACCATTGTTCAGATTGGGGACCTGACCGACCCGCCCATGGGTTTCTGGAGCGCCTTACAGGTACGACACTTTCTGGACGCGTCCCGAGTGGGAGTCCCCCCTCTCAGACCATGTACTGAATTTGAGACCATATGTGAAAAGGCGGAACCAGTGAGACACATGCTGTCTCACCTGGTCGAATGTCTCCGTAGCCCACCTGATCTCCCCCCTCCGTACTTTATTGACCAGTGGGAGGCGAATCTGGGAGTGGAGTTTAGCCCAGAACAGGTAGATCGTATGATGCATTTTGCGCTTAAGTCCTCTGTGTCAACGAAATATCAGGAGGCTGGGTACAAGCTGCTGACCCGATGGTACAGGGTCCCGAAGGCCCTGCATGCTATGTACCCGGCGGTACCTGAGACTTGCTGGCGATGTGAGGAGGAGGTGGGCTCCCTATTGCATGTTTTTTGGGAATGCCCGGGGGTTGCTGCATTCTGGTCCCAGGTCGCCTCCCTGGTCCAGCAGATCATGGGTGTGTCCCTTCCGTTCACTCTTGCGGCATATCTCCTCCACCTGACACCGCTATTACAAACGATCCCTACTGATCCACCTACTGAATGCGGCTCGGGCTTGCATCCCGGCTCTGTGGAGGCAGACCCGTCCGCCCTCGGTGGAGATGTGGGTGAAGAGAGTGGACGATTCGGCTAATGGAGGATTTGACATCCTCAATCCGTAAGACCCAAAACAAATTTGTAGCTACCTGGGCAGCTTGGTACCTGTTCAGGCATTCCTCAGCGTTCCCCCAGGGCAGCCAGGGGTGAACTATTGGAAACAATACCTGCAAGCTGGGGGTTCCGGTGGATCGGGACTTGGACGTTGTCTCCCCCCCCCCCCGAATGTCTTGTTGCCGTGTACGTGTATTCTTCTGTTCTTTGTGTGCAGTGTTTGTTTCCCCACTCTCCTGAGATTGCCGTGGATCCGTCCGCGCGGACCGAGGGAGAGTATCCCTTGGAGAGTTGGTGTGTTATTACTGTTTATCCATAAGTGTTATGTAAGAAAAAGGGAAAAGTCATGGGAGTACAGATGCAGATCCGAGAG
>NW_017311705.1:1916-3237 GCF_000935625.1 Nanorana parkeri
GTTCAAGATAAATCTTCCCAATATAATGCAGCCTTGTTGATGTGAGCAATCAAATTAAAGAACAAGTTCATCAAACATGTATCCCCATCAACCTGTGGGTCTATATGTATCATACATTAGCGGGATCAACCCTTAAAGTCCTTGGCGAGCAGGGTTAAGAGGGTATTACTTCATACCATATTCCCATATACGGCTCAGTCTACATAGTCCAATATCTTTCACACACAGCAAAACCCTGATGGATATCGTATAGTCAATAGAGGGCGAGAGGTTGCACTCAAGAACTAGGAATATAAAGTCCAACACACAGGAATGCACTGGGTCACAAGAGTGTTTAGGACGTAATTGCAGTTTCGTAGCTCAGGCTTGTTCCACTCTCAAGGATGAATGATTGCTGTGCAGCAGCGTGGCATCAATCTGGATGTGGATGCAGCTTTTCCCACACTGATGATTTTACTCCCCCAGGAGCTGGATTAATTGTGCTGGCCCGAGGCACTGTGGCAGGCTGTCAGTAAGCAGTTTACAGGTTAGTGTAGGGACTAGGCTTGGCGGTCGGTGCACAGAGGGAATTGTTCAGCGTCGTGTTTGTAATAGCAGGACGCTGAACAATTCAAAGACCGCGGCTTAAGGCTGACGGTTGGGACGAAGTAGGGGCAGCCAGACACCCTGTGATTGGCTGGTGGCGGGAAGAGGGAGGGGCGGCTAGACGCCCATGATTGGCCAGCGGCGGACGTTCTCTACATTCCGCCGCGAGGTAAGTGTCTCACAGGACCCTCCACTCAAATCACCCGCTCTGGGGGTCACAGCTGGTGAGGGACGTTGGGATACCTCAAATGGAAACGCCTGCTAAGATTTGGAGCATTTACAGAAGAATCGTCCCAGGAATCGTCCTGTGGTCCATAGGATTTCCACCTTATCAAGTACTGCAACCTATTATGGTATCTCCCAGAGTCCAGTATCTTCTCTACTTCGAATTCCTCTTCCCCATGGACAATGACAGGAGGAGGAACAGTTGGATTACGGTCTGGGAATGGATTCTTCCGATAAGGTTTCAATAAAGAAACGTGGAACGTGGGGTGAATCCTCATTTCGGAAGGCAAAGCAAGGCGAACAGTGGATTGGTTAATGATCAGGGGCAGGGTGGCAATTGCCCCCCGGGCCTCTCTGATCCCGCCGTGAACGGCCCCTTGACCCCCGGGCGCTGCCACCTGCACCCGGCCGCCCGCCCTCCGCATCTGACGCGGCTCTGTGAATGGTGCGGCCACTGCTCCTCGAGGTGGTGCTCGGGAGGCTCCAGCAGAGGGCCCTCTAACATGCCGCG
>NW_017311706.1:0-317 GCF_000935625.1 Nanorana parkeri
TCGGGGGAACGAGGCGCGGCTGGGGCGCTCGCAGGGACCCGCGGGCGAGAGGGAGGGGGCGGGCTCCGGCCTCCCCTCCCCTCCGCCCCCCGGACCCTACGTCCCCCGAAGCGCAGACCCCGTCCGCCGGGGCCCCCCCCGAGCGCCACCTCCTCCCCCCCGCCGGGGGCCGCGCGCGGCTGTCTGCGGACGACCCGTCTGGGCTGCCGCCGCCGGTTCCGAGGCGGGGAGGAGGGAGCGCGCGCGAGGGAGGGCCCCCCCGCGGCCGCCACCCCCCCCGTCAACCATCAGACTCAGACCTCAGATCAGACGCGGCG
>NW_017311707.1:0-4943 GCF_000935625.1 Nanorana parkeri
CGGAAGTCATGCGGTCCCACAACTCGATAAGTTCGCACTTTGGACACATCACCGGCCCTGGCTGCTGTGCCGGCCACATTACAAGGTCCGGCGGGCCGGATTCGGCACGCGGGCCTTGTGTTTGCCACCCCTGCCACCAATGACTAATAAACTGTAAAGCGCTAAAAAAAAATTGCAATGGGAACGGCATAAACAAACAATACAAATTGTTGCAAAATAAATAGTGAAACTCTCGTAATAAAGTGACAGAGAAATGTTTTGTCAAAATATTAATATAAGTGTCACATCAATCAGTATATATAAGGAAAGATCATGTGAATAATTAAATTAATGAGATGTTTTAATCGGAAGACAGTCTAAAAACGAAAACTAAAAGTAAAAAGTTTTTCGAAGTGTTTTTTCAAGTTTTTCCAAGTGTTTTTTCACTTGGAAAAACGTTTTATGTTTAAATTTCACTTTCTCCAAATTCATAGTGCACACATCAATATAAGTGTTGCAAAGTCCCAGAAATTCCAATCGAAACTCAACGAGATTCAACGTGCAAACTATTAAACTGAAATGAAGTTATTGTCTTCTTTGACACAACTTACACAGTACTTACAAGGAAAGAGTACCCTCAAAAAAAGAGCTATTTCGTTTAGGTGGATCTAGGTCGCTTTTAACCAATCTTGTCTATAAATTCGGTGCCCTTCTAAAAATAACTTTAGGTTCCCAGATTTCTGCTGCATTCATTTCAAGTTTTCTTCCTATAAAGAATGCATTATAATTATACATAAAGAGCTATGTACCCAAACAATATGTACCGAAACAATACCCAAACAAACAAGAACAATATGAAAAAGATAATTTTACTCATCCAACAAGCCATTCAATGATCTCTACCTCACTGTTTATTAGCAGTCTATTGCTGCACTCAAGTAGTGCAACTACCTACCACTAAACTGTCTATAATGAACTGACAGTTGTGCATGTGTTTGAAATCATTACATTCACTAAATGCTCCATTGCTAACGTGATAACGTGACAGTCTAATATGAAATTGTGGGCTAACATTCCAAGTGCAAACAGTCAAGGTCCAACAAGATAACATAAGAATCAACATGCCAAAAAGCAATATAAGTTGACTTGTTAGTCTGATGGGGGATGTAGGTGGCTCTCAGAAGGAGCATAACATACATAACAATAATAACCACTTAGTGAAGGCAACATAGATATATTCACACAAAATGTATTGCCCAGAGTGAGTTGATTGGATGTGGATACGCAACATATCAAAATACATAGACTTAAATATATATAGCAATATATGTGTGTTAGAGTTACTTAAAATGACTTAAAAGGTAAAACTGTAATGGCCCTGCCATCTTCCTTGTAAGAAGTGGTGTAGATGGCCACTAGTATCTTCTGTAGTTCAATAGTTTCAAACATTTGCAAAGGTCAGCAGCAATGACAAAGAATCTAGTAGTAGGGATTTCTTCACCTTAGAGATGGAACCCGGAAAGATGGACAACAGTGCCATTTTAGGTGTGATGAGGACTTCACTAGAGACCACTCGGAGGTAGATGTGTGAGACGGCTCACCAAAAGGGTAGATGCATGGGGAAGCTCCACCAGATCTGTGCCTATCTCAGCCTGACATCTCCAGCATGTGTCCGAATTTAATGAGCTAATTTGATGCATTCTAAACCGTGACCTGTACCACCTGGTCCACAACTTGAAATTCGAAATGTTGATTCTTATAATATCTTGTTAATATTTGTTAATACTTTGCACCATGATTATTTCCCATATTGTTTAACGCCCTGTTTGCACTTGGAATGTTAGCCCTCAATTTCTCAACAGTCTGTTACGTTAGCTATGATACTTATAACGTCCTGCGCATTCTTAAAGTACCGTGCGTATCTCGAGAAATCCTTTTTCAGGGCAAACATGCGCACCCACGCACGATAAACGAAAGACAAAGATAATTGTTCTTATCCATCTCTAGCCATTCAATACTTCATTGTTTATTAGCAGTCTACTGCTGAAAAAGCTTTTACTCGGGTCCACTTTAGGTACATTCCCCATACACTTCCCCTTTCTCTAAAATAAAAGCTAATGCTTAATAACTGGTAATGTTCGTCCCTATGCTCGCACTCAAACTATATACCTTAGCAATGAGTCCATATGTTTCTGAAGTAATCTGAGAACAATCTATTCATCCATTTTGATAATTTGAGCTTGGATGCCCATTCTTGTAGAGAAGAAGCAATCATTCCGAAAAACGTCAGTAGAGATTTTTTAGTTGCTGAAATTGAACATGGAAATGCGCATACGAGATGGACTGTAGGTGTGATTTTATTGCCGTGTGAAATTCAGGAAACCTTATCCCAAAAGAGGAGACTTTCACATTAAAGAGTTGCCTTAAAGAGTTCCTTTAAGCAATGAGCAAAGATGTTGGAACTCTTTATGGTAAAAAGAACATGGGGTTGGTGAGAGTAATGCTGAAGACTTGACAGATAGATTAGGGTGCACAAGAGTCCCAGTTAATAATAGGGAAGTTTAGTTTAGTGGTAGGGAGTTGCAGTACTTGAGATAAGGGAGTAATGGGCCTGGGTGGCTCCCATCTAGTATTACATAGATTACTTTCACGAGACCGAATGAAGATTCTTCCGGTGCTCTGATATTGCGTGATATGTTGCTTGTGGTTCCTTGGGCACTCCACTTAGAACCACCAGTTTAAGTTTAGTACCCCGAGATGTTGCGAGTATCCTATACAGGAGAAAGGACCCTAATACGCATTCATTGATTCTGCAAAATACTAATGACCCGCATGTCTTACATATTATGTGGCGGAGTTTTATTGAAATCTAGAATAGACAAAGGACTGCTAGAGAGATGCTCTATTTTGTTTGTTTCTCAACAAAAACTATTTTTGTAAAAAGAATCATGTCAAACAGCCAGTCTGATGGGGGATGTGGCTCTCAGATGGAGCATAACATAATAACCACTGACCGTGGCAAAGCAAGACGCTGGATTTCACCTTTTATCTGGGCCAAGAATAAGATGACCTTTCTATATTTTTGGAACTACTGTACTTGAACTACAAAAGCTACTAGTGGCCATCTACACCACTTCTTACGAGGTTAATCTTCTTACGAGGTTAAACCATGTTTTCCTGCTGTAGCTAATTCCTCCAACGGTTTGCTTCTTCCGTGACCTGAAAAGCATGCATGTAAACGGGACAATTGTAGATCTCACTGACCTTAATGTGATATCAGGGAAAGCATCTATGGTGGTCGATGTGTGGTGGAATTTCTCTATGCGGTAAGTGAATGATTTTTTTCCATCGATCTATTCGTTCCTTTCAGGATTCTTTGCAAGGATTCTAGGCAAGGATTCTTGCCTAGTTATCATGAGCTTTTCATTTACTGGAACCCCAGTAAATAAATAACCACAGTTCTTTCTGGGGCAGTTTAACCTTTTAAGTGACAAGCGTAGTTGGAGAAGCAGTAACTACTAAGGCATAGGCAGGATAGATATATGCTATTGTTCTAACAAACATATATTGCTATATTAATTTAAGTATGTGTATTTTGATGCCCATCCACAACCAATCAACACACTCTGGGCAATACATTTTGTGTGAATATTAGTTGCCTCCACTAAGTGGTTGTGATTTATGTTATGTTCCTTCTGAGAGCCACCTACATCCCCCATCAGACTAGCTAGTCATCTTATATGGCTGTTTGGCATGTTGATTCTTATGTTATCTCGTTGGACCTTGACTTTGCACTTTTTGATTATTTCCCATATCATGATTATTTCCCATATTGTTTAATGCCCTGTTTGCACTTGGAATGTTAGCCCCCAATTTCATATTAGACTGTCTTAAATTAGCTGTGATTGTGAGAAACGTCCTGCGCATTCTCAAGTACCGTGAGCGTTTCGAGAAACCCATTCTGATGGTCAACGGCAAACATGCGCACCACGCAAGGAAAGCCATCTTCATTCGGTCTCGTGACAGTTAACTAGATGGGAGCCACCCGGGCCCTGCTTTCACTTGCCCCTACATAGAACGTCTCTGATCCTCTACTGAGACCAAATTGAGTCGACGGAGGACCTGATCTCCATTCTTGCACTTTCACTTTCCCATGCTACATTTTGTCACATGCATAAAAAATAAATGCTTGAATAACCATTCTTCTGTCATATTAAAGGAATTTGCTAAAATTAGAACATATTTCTGTTCCATTCAATAATTTAAAGTTTCCTTCCTATAAAGATTGCTTTAAGAGATACATAAAGTGTTTTGTACCAAAACGATAAGCTTAAGCATAGGTCCTCCACCTGTTGTGCAGCAGCTGTTGCATGAATGGAGATCAGGTCCTCCCTCGACTCCATTTGGTCTCAGTAGAGGATCAGAGACGTTTGAGGTAGGGGGCAAGTGAAAGGGGTCAGTGCACGGGTGGCTGCCATCTTGTTACATAGATAACTGTCAGATACATGGAGTGAATGAAAGAGATTGCGTGTATTGCGCATGTTTGCCTTTGAACCCTGAGAGATGCGCACCGTACTTTAGGAATGCGCAGGACGTTTCTTACCGCTGACTTGCAGCCGCCAAGTGCAACCTAGTAAAAGCTTTTTGATCAGTAGACTGCTAATAAACAGTGAGGTAGAGAACATTGAATGGCTTGACGGATAAGTAAAATGTTTTTTTTTTTAACGAACCCATTTAGGGTTCGTTAGGGTATTGTTATTATAATGCAATCTTTATAGTGAGAAATTAATTTATTGTCACAGCAAATTTGTAAAGTACTTATTAGAATGCCCATGTGGGATACAGTATATAGGGAAAACAACTCCCTAAGAAAAGATTAGAGGAAGAAGCTTAAGAAAGGATTAGAAGACCATGTAAATAATATTAAAAAGGGTTTCTTCATATCCCCCACTCTCTCTTCACCC
>NW_017311708.1:0-873 GCF_000935625.1 Nanorana parkeri
AGCTGGCACCCCTTCCTCTAGGTGTACAGAACCAGAGCTGGAAACAAATGAGGGGAATGGGAGTGATGGGAAGGGCCCGAAGCCAGAGCTGACAGTGAAGTAGTAATGTGTGTGGCCGGAGCCTCCCTGGCAGACATGTGACCCTAGAGCAGCACCTGCTACCTACCTGGCTCCTTGCTGCGGGTATGTGGGCTTGGTGGGGCCCGACCAGTATACAGAACTGGGATCTGCAGAGAATCATCTAGAAAAAAGATTAATAAAGAAGAATTATATCTGGAATAATAATAATAATAACCCTCGAGCTGTGACAGGCGAGAACCCATAAGGCATTTGTCAGAATCAATTATAATAGTGCAGCCCAAAGATGTTACCCTGCCCCCAACCTAAACCCCCCAAAGATGTTACCCTGCCCCCAACCTAAACCCCCCAAAGATGTTACCCTGCCCCCAACCTAAACCCCCCAAAGATGTTACCCTGCCCCCAACCTAAACCCCCCAAAGATGTTACCCTGCCCCCAACCTAAACCCCCCAAAGATGTTACCCTGCCCCCAACCTAAACCCCCCAAAGATGTTACCCTGCCCCCAACCTAAGACATGTGACCCTAGAGCAGCACCTGCTACCTACCTGGCTCCTTGCTGCGGGTATGTGGGCTTGGTGGGGCCCGACCAGTATACAGAACTGGGATCTGCAGAGAATCATCTAGAAAAAAGATTAATAAAGAAGAATTATATCTGGAATAATAATAATAATAACCCTCGAGCTGTGACAGGCGAGAACCCATAAGGCATTTGTCAGAATCAATTATAATAGTGCAGCCCAAAGATGTTACCCTGCCCCCAACCTAAACCCCCCAAAGATGTTACCCTGCCCCC
>NW_017311709.1:0-263 GCF_000935625.1 Nanorana parkeri
TAAGAGCCTTTTGCAACAATGTGTTGTATGCGTTATGGGGCTTACACCCATGGATATCCGTAAATGAACTCAACAGGAAACACCTATGTTGCAAAGAATATTGTCATGTATCTTCTGGTCCATTGACGCGTATTTAGGGCCCATTGGAAATGTATTCAGACCATGCAATGGGAGTCATCTTGCCAAATAATGCGTGCCAACTAATGTCGGAGGACTCAGACCAACTGGGAAGTTGCACCAAACCATCGCACATCCTTAGTATC
>NW_017311710.1:0-2947 GCF_000935625.1 Nanorana parkeri
GCAAACGAACGCGATCACGGCTAAAACAGCCGCGCTTAATGCGTCGCAAAAAAAGGTGCACGTATGCCGCGTGGATGTCACCCCATTGAAATCAATGGAGCCGCGCAGCAATCACAGTGTGCAATTGTGCAGGACGAGCGCCCCAGGCGGCAGAGGTCGGCACCGCCCCTCAAAGTAGCTCCGCCACCTTCTTGGCGCGACAAATCGCAAAGCTGGAAAAACTCTGTTTTGTGCGATATCATGAGGCCAAATCGCTTACATGTGAAACGAGCCGCAATTATAAAGTCTCTGTAATTATAGGAGATCTAACGTGGAATCCACCTGATCTCACCGGATCTAACGAAGGCCTATCAGCCTGAATGAAATTTTACCAGGAAATTGCATGTGGGGGGGACACCGGATCCAACAGAGATCTCACCGGATCCAACAGAGATCTCACCGGATCCAACAGATTTCTCACCGGATCCAACAGAGATCTCACCGGATCCAACAGAGATCTCACCGGATCTAACAAACTGCATATGTTTTGTTCAAAAATGTTGATATGGGGGGGCGGGGGAGGGGGGGCTAACCCGGCTGAGGTTCTACCCCAACCTGTCCGTCTATCTCCCACTCTGACTGTCCATAAGGAGATCCCACCTCAACCATTCATCCCCACACAGCTCCCTCCTCATGTATCACTGGCCCCTCCTCTTTTAGAGTGTAAGCCCTCAGGATCAGGGCCCTCCTTAGCATCTTGTCTTGTGACTGTAATGTCTTCCTGATATTGTACAGCGCTGCGCACACTGTTGGCGCCATATAAATCCCGTGTAATGACAAATGATACAAAATACCACCCAGAGAGGAGCAAGGATCTTCCACTGATAAGGACTTCCTGTGTGTCCCCCGAGACAGGAAATGAGGGTGACACAGCAGTACAATCTGCTCATGCCCCTTCCTGTGTGTCCCCCGAGACAGGAAATGAGGGTGACACAGCAGTACAATCTGCTCCTGCCCCTTCCTGTGTGTCCCCCGAGACAGGAAATGAGGGTGACACAGCAGTACAATCTGCTCCTGCCCCTTCCTGTGTGTCCCCCGAGACAGGAAATGAGGGTGACACAGCAGTACAATCTGCTCCTGCCCCTTCCTGTGTGTCCCCCGAGACAGGAAATGAGGGTGACACAGCAGTACAATCTGCTCCTGCCCCTTCCTGTGTGTCCCCCGAGACAGGAAATGAGGGTGACACAGCAGTACAATCTGCTCCTGCCCCTTCCTGTGTGTCCCCCGAGACAGGAAATGAGGGTGACACAGCAGTACAATCTGCTCCTGCCCCTTCCTGTGTGTCCCCCGAGACAGGAAATGAGGGTGACACAGCAGTACAATCTGCTCCTGCCCCTTCCTGTGTGTCCCCCGAGACAGGAAATGAGGGTGACACAGCAGTACAATCTGCTCCTGCCACTTCCGGTGTGCCCCCCGAGACAGGAAATGAGGGTGACACAGCAGTACAATCTGCTCCTGCCACAGAAGCGGCTCGGCCCGGAGTTCCCCTTCAGGGATATTTTGGGCATACCTCTCGGTTCCTCTTTTTCGGGGGGTTCTGGCCGATGAATGAGGAAGAGGAAGACACGCGTGTGAGAGCTTTCTCGGGTCACCGGGGACACAAGTCTGGAAATGATTCTCTTCTCTCTCTCCCGTGTCACTAGAGAGCGCTCGGAGGTTCCACCTGCAGATCTCCAGTTATGACGACGCGTCCCTGGGGGCGGTACACGAGTATTTCCAGGAGGACCTGGCCTGCGTGCTGGAGGACCTGGACCCTCACGTCCTGCTGAGGGACAAAAAATGGTGAATATTTTGTATTTTCATATCCGTCCAGCAGGTGGCGCTCTCGGCTGCTTATCACCTTTTCCAGGCTCTCCCTGCCTTGTGAAAGGCATTCAATGAGAGACAGCCGGCCTGAAAGGAAACTCCCGCAGACGGCCCGCGGTGCTCATCCGGCGTTCACACTGAACATTTAGTGACTGTAAAATCTGTTTCCTGTCCGCCGATCGTAGAACGACGGCCGGACGGGAGTCTCCTGGATGGGGGTGGGCGTCTCTAGACGTCCTTCGCGCCCGCTCGCCCTCTGGCACCCACGAGCGGGAACCCGCCAGCGATGGCCTTTTACATGCAAGCGTTCCGGCGTCTGTAAAGACCCCCGATCGCTTGTATGATGAAAGTGAGGGTGCGCCCCCCCCCCCCGAAGGAAGTGACGTGTATGACATCACTTCCTGCCTTCCTCGGTCACTCTCCGGTACAGAAGCCGGAGAGAAGCTGGGGAGCAGGCTTCATCAGCTTCTCTGGGGGGGGGTCCCTAGGTGACATTAGGGGGTCTTAGAGACCCCTGATGTCTCCATAAAGGGGACCTGTCACTGTAATTTGTTATCACATAGGAGCCAACCAATAAAGTTGTGTAAAAAAAAAAAAATTGCTCACAAAATAAATAGAAATTTACACACAAAACAAAAAAAACCCCACAACATTTTTAAAAGTCCCCCCACATAGAAAAAAATGCGTTACATGCGCCTACACGCAAAAAAGACGATTGCGCCCATTACGCCGCACATGTTACATATCGCCGCGAGCGTCGCAGTGCGAGCGATAATTCTCGGCCCGCCAATCACCGATCACACGGGAACTGACGAGCGGCAAAAGCGGTTACAGCGTCGCCTGGGGGAAATTTTGGGTGTGGTGTTTTTTTGCGATGTCGCGGGTGCGCGCAATTTTAAGGCTTGACGTGTTTGGTGTCTATTTACCCGCCGTGACCCCAGCGTGACCCCAGCGTGACCCCGACTCTTATATTTTACCCCAAAAAAATGGGTAAAAAATAAATGTTTCCTAAAATAATAAAGGCAAAACCATTTTTAAAGAAAATATTCGGTACTTTCTTTGTTATATAAAAAAAAATAACCCCTCCCCCCTCCCCCGCTCC
>NW_017311710.1:3345-5127 GCF_000935625.1 Nanorana parkeri
TAAAAAATAAAAACCCCCGTGGTGATTAAATGCCACCAAAAGAAAGCTCAATCTGTCCCCAAAAAATGGTATAAAATTCATGTCAGTGCGGCGTCACATGACGGAATAAACGTCACTCAAAGTATCGCAGCGCTGAACACTGACAACGGCCGGGACAGGAAGTGGTTAAAATCTTCAAAAAAACATGAAAAAACCATCAAAAACCATCATCTGAACCCGTTATAGATTTTGTGAACAGAACCGGAACCTCTCCGGACCCGGCAAGTGTTCAGCACGGACAGTGAAGTCACTCTGAGCTTGTAAACAGGAAGTGAAGACAACACGGACTTCACCACCGCTCAGATGTCCCGGATTTTAGGGAGATATTTTATATTAAACTCCGCCCCCTGCATATTATAAACATGCATTTCCTCATCTCTGCACCTCTCACTGCAAAACATCTCCACCCAGCATCATTTAACCCACTTCCTGTGAGCCCAGGCTGTCATAGGCCCGCCCCCTGGGGGTGTGTCGTGAGGCCGCACCGGGCTTACCGCGGGATGTAGCATTCATGACCATCCCACCACCAAAGGGGAGGACCTGTGATGTCACGACCCGGGACTGAAGACTGAATGCTAGTATCAGGAAGAGGTGTGGGGGGTTCTCCAAGGTGGATGGAGGGCAGAAAAGGGGGAGGGGCCTGGGTTGGGCTTTTGAAGAGTATCTAGTAGATTGTTCTCCTCGTAGCTTTCATGTCGGATCGTCTGATGTTTGGGGAAGGGCAGGAACCCCCTTTGAGGAAGGCAGGAACCCCCTTTGAGGAAGGGCAGGAACCCCCTTTGAGGAAGGGCGGGAACCCCCTTTGAGGAAGGGCAGGAACCCCATTTGAGGAAGGGCAGGAACCCCCTTTGATGAAGTGCAGGAACCCCCTTTGAGGAAGGGCAGGAAACCCCTTTGATGAAAGGGCAGGAACCCCCTTTGAGGAAGGGCAGGAACCCCCTTTGAGGAAGGGCAGGAACCCCCTTAGAGGAAGGGCAGGAACCCCCTTAGAGGAAGGGCAGGAACCCCCTTTGATGAAGGGCAGGAACCCCGTTTGAGGAAGGGCAGGAACCCCCTTTGAGGAAGGGCAGGAACCCCCTTTGAGGAAGGGCGGGAACCCCCTTTGAGGAAGGGCAGGTCCGGTGGGATGTTAGTACATACCTGACCCACCCAGAGGTCATAGGTCGCTCCGGTATGTGTCAGTGCTGGGACGCAGTGGCGTAACAACCAGGGGGGCAGCAGGGGCGCGGGCCCCGGGCGAAAAGTGAAGGGGGGGCGCCGGCTGAAAATTGCACTTTCGGCTACATGCCGAAAGTGCCATTTTCCTGCCGTTTTGCCGGCGCGGCCGTGATTCCTTTCATCCCCGCTGGGACACAGAGCAGTGCCCAACGGAGGCGGGGCATCATTTCTTATATCGCGAGTTACTGAAGGACATTTTGGAGAAGGGAAGACAAGCCGTGATTGGATTGTGGGAATGTCTCCACGCTGTGACGGATCTCCACCCCCATCCAAATCTATTGGCGGTTCTGGGAGAAATCGCCACGAGAGGTAACCAGACTTTGTGTGTGCAACCAAACCTGCTCTTCCTGGTCATGTAGATCCAATGACCGTGTGCCATGCACTGCGGGAAGGCAAATGTTCATATTCCAAGAACAAGATTCAGTATTTCTCACCATAAGAAGGATTGTTTGAGGGTCACATCTGGAGGTACCCCGATCCAATGGGCGAGGGGAACGGAATGATAATACACTTTTATGACTAACC
>NW_017311711.1:0-327 GCF_000935625.1 Nanorana parkeri
CTCCCTATTGGTCTTATGATATTGCTATTATGAGCTCATTGTAGAAAAGGACAATTTTATTTCTTTTCTATGTGTAAGCATCAGAAATGTCTGCTTTGTCATGAAGGTCAATGTTATGCAGACACATGACCTGTCTTGTATACATGTGTCTACATTTATCATATGAGATGTCTGATGTAACTTCTTTTTTGTTGTGTTGTCTAAAATTTCAATAAAAAAATTTAAACCGTAAAAATGTTGCCTTCAACATGCTACTGACCTTTACATTCAAACCTTTCCATTACATACATTATATTAGGCCTAGTGATGTCACTGGGTCTCTGCAAT
>NW_017311711.1:4842-5124 GCF_000935625.1 Nanorana parkeri
AAGTAGAATGTTACATTGATTTGGCAGCTCTACACATGACAAACAAGTGACAGTTAACCTATTTCCAAAGACTAGTCATATATCATGCCAATAAGGATTTAGCAAGTATATACACCTTGCACAAGCTTCAGGTCAGTGACTCCACTGGACAGCCTGACATTAGGAGACCTCATCTTATTTCAGGTTCTCTATTTAAAAAACAAAGTATATTTTAGAAAAATTAAAGTATTTTAAATACTTCCCTTGCAGCATTTTGCCTTCATATTGTTTTATTTAACTTGT
>NW_017311712.1:0-268 GCF_000935625.1 Nanorana parkeri
GCTCGCATGCTGGAAATGCATCGGCATCTTGAAGATTTAGACAACCGAGGCCGCAGACATAATCTACGAGTGAGAGGTGTCCCGGAATCCGTCGACCCGGATCAACTGGAAGCCACCCTGCTACATGTGTTCAATGACTTGCTGGATAGGCCACCTGAGTCGCCGGTGAACATGGAACGCTTTCACCGTGCACTGCGACCAAGAGGCCGGGACACTGACCCTCCTCGGGATATCGTATGCTGCCTAGTGGACTTTCGCCTAAAAGAGG
>NW_017311713.1:0-975 GCF_000935625.1 Nanorana parkeri
TGCGGGGCCCCGCGGCCCGGTACCATTTGATCCACGGACCGTACCGGTCCGCGGCCCGGGGGTTGGGGACCACTGCTATATACGACATATACCATGCACTGCAACAATAGATTTACAATTATCCTCTGCTAATATGAATGGGCTAAATGATCCATAGTACATGATATGTAGCCCTGTACTACGGATCATTTAACCCATTCATGTTAACCGTGCAGCAATGGTTTTATACATTCACTGTACATATACAGCACAAATGTCCCACGTACATTGCAGCAATAGATTTACAATGATCCCCTGCTAACATGAATGGGTTAAATGATTCATAGTACAACTACATGTTAGCAGGGGAGAATTGTAATTCTATTACTGCAGTGTACGGGACATATGTACTGCGGATCATGATTGAACCCATTCATGTTAGCAGGGCAGAATTGTGAGCACCTCCCACAAGCTGAGCACCGAGACGCGATGCAGCGATCCTGCCCACTGCCGACTACGAGAGGCACCGCGTGAGGCAACAGGGATCGGAGTGAAACTGTGAGTGAGGGGAGCTGGGACAGGGCTGGCTGTAAATCTATTGCTATAGTGTACTGGACGTGTGTAATGTATATGTAGTACATATATACAGCACATACCTCCACTACACTCCAGCAATAGAGTTACAATTCTCCGCTGCTAACATGAATAGGTTAAACCATGATCCATAGTACATAACATGTAGTTGTACTATGGATCATTTAAAGTCACCTGTCCCTTTAAGAAAAAGTATCGGTAATTGGTATTGGCAAGTACATGAGGGGAAGTACTTGTACTTGGGCCTTAAAAAGTGGCATCGGGACATCCCTAATATTTACTGATCATAATGCCCTATACTGGGCATTTTCACGAGTAATTAAAGGAGAACTATGGGGTCAGTGTTTTTCCCCATAGTTCTCCAAAGGGTAACGGGAGGACACAAACTAGCGTCCTCCCGTT
>NW_017311714.1:0-216 GCF_000935625.1 Nanorana parkeri
TGAGAGCCCCACTGAAAGCCAGAGAGCTGCACTGGCCCCCTTAGCGCCGGCACTGGCCACCTTTGAAAATGATCTGCCTCTTGAGAGCCTGCACAGCCCCACTTGAATCCCTGCACAGCCCTCCTGAGACCCTGGACACATCTGTTACTCTTTAGGGTTAGAGTTAGGGTTAAGGTTAGGGTTTAGGGTAAGGGGTTAGGGTTTACGGTCAGAGGA
>NW_017311715.1:0-319 GCF_000935625.1 Nanorana parkeri
TACCCATGTAAGGGGCCCCTCAGGCTGCCCAGACCCCTCACGTGGGTACTGGCCGTACCCCCCTAATAGCAGACATGCCAACTCTCCCAGACGCTCCGGGAGTCTCCCGCTATTAGATAGCGTCTCCCGGGAGAGAAACATTTTCTCCCGGAAAGGTTTACTCTGCTCGATCTAGCAGAGTAAACCTTTCCTTGCTCTGTTTTCTTACATCAGCCGCCGTCAGTCAGAAGAAAAACAAAAACAGCATAGGAATGCATAGCTAGATTCCTATTGGCTATTTCACGTTGCAACAGCCAATAGCAAACTAGCTATTGCACCC
>NW_017311715.1:1432-5108 GCF_000935625.1 Nanorana parkeri
CCCTATGGCCAGTCCGGCCCTGGGGGGGGGGCGCACGGGGGGGCAAGCAATAACCTAGGGGGGGCAATTCCCCCCCTTCGCCCCCCTGTAGCGACGCCACTGCTGTCAGGGAGGTCAATTTAACAAAGAAGTAGGAAATGTTTATTTAAAGAAGTGGAGTGAAAAAGATTATTTATCAGCCAGGAGTTGTGTTGAGACACAGGTACTGATTGGCTAGTCAATGCTCATTAGTTCCCTCCTTCACCCCCCAGCTGTGAGAAGTGACAACCTTGGTATTTAGCATTGCAGGGGTATTGTAAAAGAGCAATATTCGTCTGAGACTTTGGGGTTTTCCTTTAAGGGCCGATTCACACCATAAAATCCACGTTCCAGTGCATTCGGCCTCTGGGATGCACTGGAACGCAAACTGGCCAGCTCCCTGCGTTCAGGGGTGGGAGGGGGGCTGCACCCGGAACGCAGGCACATTAGTGCTTGCGTTCCAGTCCAGTGCATCCTGCAAAAACAGCGCTTGCAGTGATCGCACTGTGGGCGGGGGGCATGGCTGAGGTGCCATTGACTTCACAGTAAACTGAAATCCGATTGGCTGTTACAGATTAGGCTAGCCATACAGCTCACAATTTTTCTTGGGCTGAATGAGCAAAACATTTGATCCACCCATCCATGCCAAACAGTGTGGATGGGGGAATCTCCCCTGTTGGCTATTGTATTCTGATAGCTGGACCCAGGGCTCTAAGAGTACCCAAAGAGTAAATGCTGCTAAATGGGTGCTGTCATTGTGCAGCCGACAATTTTCCACCTGGCTCCTTAAACAAAAGATGATTAAAAAAACTGACGTTTGTCAATCTGGGTGGTGCCAGCAGGGTCACCTACAGCTTGAATCTCGGCTGATTCATCTAGTGTATAGTCAGCTTTACTGTGCTTTCTGGACAGTTAATCCACTGTGCATTTTCTTATTGAATAGGTCCACTATATAAAAATACATATGAAAAGGAAAAGTAGTGCCGATGTCCATAGAAAACAGTCAGGCTTTTGGTTTTTAGTTTCATGTTAGAGCCATACTTGAGGGCCCATTCACACTATAGAGTTAGAACAGCCATGTCAATGCACTTTATACCTCACCTTAATACGTGTCCTATTAAGACGACCCATTCATTTGAATAGGCTGCCTAACATACCAAAGTGCACCAAAAAAAGTGCAGGTGGCACGCCTTTACTGCACTTTATGCTTTGCTGCAATGCATGTCTGCCGTCAAGGAGTGTTGGGTAATTGGCATTGCATCTCACAAACGAACGTGCTGTGCAGTAACATAGGCGTTACTGCAGCACAATAGTGTGAATTGGTCTTCAATCTCTTAAATAATAAATATAAATGAAATAAAATAAATGTCTGCTAGATGCCTTGTAAGTTTTCACTCCAGTTATCTCTCTTGAGATTGCAGGTGCACTAAAATTATTTCACACCCCACCATTTTGACTGATGGGGTTGTGTTCCTTGGTCAGGGGCAGGAATAGTGAGCTGCTCACATAATTGAAAGAGGAAGGGTGAGGGCATACCAAGACTTACCTCCTCTTTGAACCATTCCTGGGTTAAGATTTACAATGTGAATGTGTTTTTTTGAACACAATGCCAATCTGGAATGAGATTCCCTCCAATCTAATATCAAAGTCTAATGATTCCCTTCACCTGTGGTCTCACTTCAGGTTTATGTGTCTGTAACAAAAATGTGATAAGCACATACCAATGTTCCTTTCTGTATTTACTGAAGATTATCAGGATTTTTGTTTCTGCATAATTTTAAAAAGGTTGCCCCTAGCCCTAAGTATTTTAATTTCATTTAAAGCATGATGATAGAAGTATGCATCCAAGTAGCAATGCTTGTTTATGTTCTAGCTGTGCTGCTGTGAGTATAGGTTCTGATGTGTTTTCTTTTACTTCGTTCTTGGTTTGAGTATTTTGGGCTCCCCCATGGGAGCTGGGGGTATGAAAAGGCAAGTCTTTGGCAAGGTAGCATTGAACAAAGGCACCTATTCAGCTACTAGCTTCCAGTCTATCACACATGAAAAAAATGAGGCCAGCCTTTAACCTGAGCTGCTGGCAGTCTGTACCAGATGTGACATAACTCAGACAAGGAAGAAAAAATGTACATTCCACAGAGGACAGCATATAACTTGGAAAAATAGGGTCCTTTCTTGATATTTTTTTTTTTAGCCTTTTTTTAATTTCCATTTCCCAAACCTGGGGCCTATTCCTTAAAATCCTATGACAATCCATGACCAAAAACATATTACATTTGCTGTGGCAGTTGACTAAATATTATTTTACAAAGATTAAATAATTTGCTATGACTGTATGTGACCACTATACAACACTTTGATAAGGCTTATTCACTAAACAGCATGGCTCTCAGTTCAACGTGTAGTGCCTATCGTGGCAACCAATGAGGTTTTATCTAGTAATGGTCTGGCTTCAGTGAAATTTTTTTTTTCTGGTTGTTTAGGTTACTGTATATTGCAGTTATTTCAATTATTTCTTTGAAGTTTTGTGGATTTTGTGTTTCTTTAGGATCAATTTTCCATCTGATAATTGAGATAACAGCTCTTGGTAAAAACATGATCTCTAATTTTGAAGAATGTTTACATTACAATGTTTTAAATGCAACTTATTACATTCAAAAGTAAATATTGTAAAGATAGATAAAAAAGGTGTACAAATGTAAAGACTTGGTAAGCATTTATTTTTGATTCTCTATGGATGTAATTATCCATTTTTTTAAAATTGGTAAACAGGTTCATTTGTAAAATGAATGTAATTATATATTTCATTTATATTTTTAGGTATTTATTTATCTATTAGAGGTTGCAATAAAAAAAAAGAATAACAAAGGTAATAAATAGCTAATGTTTTAAATGTAATACTTTATGCATGCTTGCATTGTTATCTGTTTAAATTTATTTTATTTATTTTTCTAGATATTTCCTTTCTTGATTTTATTTTGTTTTTACATACCTCAAATGATAATATATGCAATAATATATATATATATACAATCATTTTGAATTATTACATTTTTTAAATTCTGTTTTGAGATCTTTGGTTTTTATTTATTATATTTTTATATTTCTATAATTTCATACAACTTAGCGTGGGTGCTGTGATGATTAACCATTGCCCTCTAGTCATATGAATGGTTGTGTTTACAATAAAACCCATATATGCTTCATGAATGGCTCTGATGGTAAACAGGGCAATTTATATAAGCATTACTGGTTGTTGCAGCTTTTAACATGTAGGTCTGATAAGTGGAGATGGTTGGCAATGTAATTGTGTGTAATTGTGGCTGACCAAAACAAACCATTGTTTGGGGGAGCAGGGCAGAAATAAAGAAGCACAGAGCATAAGCAATCAGAGGAGTAGCAGTCTTGAGAGGCAGCCAGGAATGGAGCACATTAATGGCGAGACATTTAGCAAAGGAGTAGGCTGGAAGTAAGGTGCTAAGGAAATAGGTAGACTAGACTAGAAGAGATTTGCACATCAAAAGCTCAGGATGTGAGAAACTATGCCAGGAATAGACCAGAATATAGCAGTGAGAACCAGGCACAAAGCAGGATGTAGAGATGTGACCAAGTATAGAGCAGCAAAAACAAGATGTCTTGCTGCACTCCTAACCAGAGTAAC
>NW_017311716.1:0-2153 GCF_000935625.1 Nanorana parkeri
TGTGAGATTCAAGTACAAGAGAAATATGAGGGCATCCATTGATGACCCTCGTGAAAGTGTTAGTTGACTGTCTGTTATACTGGTCAAATAGGTTTAATACTTTTAGTCACTGCCCTGTAACAACTGTGCAGATTAGTAAAGTTGGAGCAAAGTGACCGTTCCTTATCTGTACAGTTATTATGAGTCCCTGATTCAAGGTATTAAAACAAGGGGGTCCACATATCAGAAAGCTAAAATGTTCTAAACATTGGACCAGATCACAAGACACTTTATGAAAATAATCTGCTTTGTGGGAGGCATCCCTTGGCGGACGAACGTGGAAGTCTGGAGGCTTGACCCATAACAGCAACTCGCCATCTATAGTAAAACAATTAATATCTGAAACATATTTTGGGGTAGAATGACAAACACGGTATGTTGCCTTCTTGGCTTTATGTTGCAAACTAGTAGGTGACTAAGCAGATAAAAGGATTTCTAGTCGGCCTAGGGACATCAACACTGAATAGTTGGTGCCTTGAAAAATATTACCTTATCTGACTAATTCCAGTTCCCACTGCAGTGCCATCATGGTAAACTCTGGGAGTGGTTTTAATGAATGGATGTTCATTCCAAAGACAAGGGGGCCTAAACATAACAATACTACAGGACCCTTGTGGAGCCACTGCCTGGATGTGTGCCAACTATTATGGCCAAAGCTGGCCCAATGCAGTGCTAAATTGGTGTTTCTAGTTTTCTGGTCACTGCGTATATATCTTGGGTGGAATGTATCTCTTGTTATTTTTCAGCCTCTTAAAATGTAAAATTATGTATAATGTGTTTCTGCACAAATTCACAAGGTTATATAGTGTTGCGCCATGATGTGATGTTCAGGATCTAATATCATCTTTATTTATCTGACCTGATACATTATCATGTCTTGCAGAAAGACCTCATCAGTTGTTTTGAAGATGGGGACCGGAAAACATTTTTTAGCATGTGGGAAGAGCATGTACCTACTGACACCCCTTGGAGCAATGACCCCTTGATTCAGAAGCTAGAATTCTACCTACACATCCACTTTGCCATTTTCCCACTAAAGAACAATACCAGACTAATTGTATGTGTTTTATATTAATAATATTAATAGCAAAAATAAGTTAACAAATCCTTCAAAGGGGAGCTAAACTCTAAAAAGACTATTCACCAGTATAGCCAGTGGTCTCCTTGCCACTGATCTTTCTCCCCATTACTGACTTGTCATGCCTTGTTCTGCACTGTGTGGTGCGGTGGGCAGGCGGCTATCTTGATAGAATAGAAACACAAAGCGCCCAACTCACCCCTGTCATGCATCCTTGTAATCCAATTTGGTGCACAGATGACCCTCTTCTGGAGTGATGGGCTCAAAAACTATAAAACCAGCACATGATAATCTTCCAAAAATTGTTTTAAGGAAAACTAATGTACAGGGAAAAGTAGATGTTATTTAAAGTACAGAGTTGAAGTACATATGTTTATTGTTTTACCTTCCAAAGGATATATAATTTCCAGTGCTGACAGTACTTTACCAGTTGAATAACGGGTAGGCCATCATTTTCGGAAGTGGTGGGGTATAAGTTTGACGTGGGTTTTAGTCGAAGCCCCGTATGCAGCTTTGATGGTACTAGGTTTCTAAAATAAGTAAATGTTATCACAGCTTCAGGAGTGGTTTGCTTTTCTTGGCCCACTAGAGATAACTCCTCACATCCTTATCTCAACCACATGTAATGGTCTATTGTGTGTGATTATTGATGTCCTAGCCTCCCATTTTGTCATATTCTCCTTTCCCTGAAGCTTCCTGTCACGCTTAATGCTTTCTGCTCAAACCTATATACAAGATGCGTGAATAGGTCATAAACACGAAGAATTATCTTCTCTTCAGTTCACAATACCAGTAATAGTTCATTCCTATTGGATTCTGGAAATGTTCAGTTTTCTGTAATTGTTTTTACAAATATTTTATCCTTCTCAGGGGTGTGGAATTCGTATCGCCCGACGCCCGGGACATGTAGTTCCGGGCGCCGGGCAAGTGGTTTTCTCACTGTTTTAGCCCTGCTACGGACAAGTAGCAGGGCTGGCTTTAGTTTTTTTAAACGAGCGGCGCTGCGTGCGGGGGGCGTGGCAGGAGCGTGCAGCGC
>NW_017311716.1:2691-5107 GCF_000935625.1 Nanorana parkeri
CCGTGCCGCCAGTCAGCGCTGGCGGATCGGGGGGAATCCAGCCCCTCCCCTGTCACAGCAGAGAGCCGTGACAGGATCGGGAGGTGAGCGAACGCCGGTATGTGTTCGCTCACCTCTCGCTCTACTGAGCCGACCTGTGACAGTCTCATTGTCACAGGTCGGGTAGAACTATGAGGAGGAGTGAAAAGCCCCTCCCCCTCATAGTTCTCCTTTAATAAAAATTGAAAAAATTAAAACCAGCCCCGCTGCCCCATCTGCATGCAAATAAACGCGCAGTGTTTTCAACTGCGATCGTGTGCTCCCGCTCGGAAAACACCGCAATCTGCCTGGCACGACTGGGGTGCCATTAGAAAATAATGGCACTGCCAGCGCGCTCGGCGGTGGTGTGCGATCTGTGACTGACCGGTCATCGTGCACGAAGCCGAGCAGATGGCTGGGTGGTCACAGAATCGCACACCACCGCCGATCGTACTGTCAGTGCCATTATTTTCTAATGGCACCCCAGTCGTGCCAGGCAGATTGCGCATTTTCCTGCTGCAATACCCCCCGGGCGATCCCACACGATCACGGTTGAAAACACTGCGTGGTGCATGTCGTGAAAATAGGTACATGTACCTTTTTTTTTCAACGATTTCCACCCTGATGTAACCCCATACATGCGGATGCAAGCGCACACGATCGCACGTCCTTGGAATCCGCCAGTACGGGTGTACCTGTTCCATGTATTCTGAATTTCGCTCGCAAATTGCAAGCTCTCGGTCAACGCGGTCACCTGACGGCATTGACCAATGAGAAGCGCTTCTTAGCACTGCTAAATACGGTTTTGGTTAACATTTATTTTTTTTGTATCAGGACAAGTAGATTGTCATGAAGGACAAGTAGATTCGGCCCCCGCTTTAGTCCTTGGACAAGTAGTTTTTTCCAAAATTTCCACACCCCTGCTTCTAATCACCAGCTTTGTTTGTACGTTGGGTTAGATTGTTTGTCACTTATGTCACTGGGTCAGTATGCAGAAGTGCTATGTTTATCTGAACTGACAAATGTATGCAATTTTTATTTTATGAAAATTTCTGTTTTTTGGAAAATAGTGAAGATTCTGTCCTGTATGGTATCTTGCTGAACACTGCTTGTGGTCATTAAACCCTGCTCAGGCATCTCAGAGCTCTCGGTACTAGGTCATTCTCTTTGGCAGTGCAGAAAGCCAGCAACATGCCAGTGACAAAGAACAAAATCATTTTAACACTGGCAATATTTTAGTTTGATCTAGTGCAGTGGTTCTCAACCTTTCCAGGGCCCGGACCCCTTGATAACATTTGCCAAGTTGTTGTGACCCCCAATGGAGCGCTGGACTCCAGAATTAGTAAGGCGCTGGACTTGGGACTAAAAATAGAAGCACACTCACAAGAATACAAGCCCTCCCCAGCCCCTGCTACCTGTTGCCTGCATTGTCTCCATGCAGCCTTCTCAGCCCCAGCGCTGCTTAGACGCCCGCCTCCTGCAGAGCTCAAATTGTATGGGAGGCAGGAGGACAGCAGTGGCTGTGAATAGAAAACCCCTGCTGTACACACTCCCCGGCCGCTAGATGTCGCTGCAGCGGCCAGGGAGTGTGTATAGCGGCACTTTTATATTCACAGCCTCTGCTGTCCTCATGCTGACTGACACTGCCTATACTAGGAGGAGGCTGAGGAGCCTCTCACCTAGCGCAGCAGAAGTGGATGCTGCGACCCCCTCAACAGTGAGTTACGACCCACTTTTGGGTCGCGACCCACATGTTAACGCTGATCTAGTGAAATGGCCGAGGTCTGAAAGGGGTCTGGGTTCACAGACACTAGTCATCACTGAAAGCAGAAACCAGATTAATTATTTTTTACACTGGGTCTAATTCAGCAAAGGTTTTTCACAGGCAACTGTCTTGCTTCACAGCAACCAACTACTTTCAGACCTGACTGGCTAAGTGGTCAACATTTTTGCCTTTCAGCAGTGGGATCCTGGGTTCAGTTCCTACCAGGACTACCTTATCTGCATCACATTTCTATGAGTTTCCTTTGGATCTCACTGAGAACTTTAGCTGACTAGACATCTTGCTGTGCTGGAGACCAATGTCTCAACAGTGTGCACATTGGTATGCTTTCCTGCCTTTTCTCTCAAAAAGCTATATGTGTGATGATTTGGGCTTCTCATGACTGATATTGCTTTTTGCGAGCTAGTGAACGCCTGCACAGCTGAATTCTTACCGTTTGGAGTTTACATTAGCATTTTTGGCAGTGAGGTCCAACCTTATGATTGCTGATACACATTTTCCTGATGGAAACAATGACCCCGAAGGGTCTAAACATAGAAATGGATTTAAACTGTTTCCTGGAGGCCAATACGTTACCCTATTATAGATCAGGAGACATAATTTTATAACATTGTT